>NW_028318372.1:1806250-2107291 GCF_062004578.1 Staurois parvus
CAACAACTGTTGAGGAAAGTACAACCCTGTTTTGGGAGGTCCCCCAAACAACACCTCGTAGGGTGACAGCCCATGTGGTTGCCGAGGGGCATTCCGGATGGAATAGGGGGCAATGGGGAGACACTCAGGCCAAGGTTTTTGGGTATCGGAAGACGTTCAACCTTACCGCTACTCTCGGGGTGATATGGGGTGTGTCGCCGCTGACTCCAGTTCCACCAAAGAGATGCAGTCGTGTCCTTTGGAAGAGAGATTAGTAGTGGACAAAGAAGACATGTTAGCAGAAGAGGTGTTAGTATTGTTAGTTGTGTTGCAAAATTCAGCACTGTCATTGCTGTCCTCCCCCCCCTTCTCATCTTCCGACACAGGAAGAAGAGAAGCTGGGTTAAGAATAGTGCATCGTTTGATAGTGAGGTTAGTGGGGGTTAGAAGGGCTTTCCCCTGAGAGGGGTACCTTGCCTTGGATGTCCTGTTTTCGCAGGACCGTTCTTGCTGCACCGGTGTCAGTGAGGCAAGGGAGGGGATATTTTAATTCCTCTAGAAAAAGATGGATCTGGGCCGACACCGATTTGTCAACTTCCTATGAGAATTCATAGGAGTTACTTACCATGGTGGTCATAGGGGCGGAGGACTCATCAGGAATGAACTGCCACCGACCTTTAGGTAATTGGGGACAGCTCCTCCTCATGTGCCCCGTTTGGTGGCACTGGAAGCACCTGGGTGGGGGCCTATCCTTCCTGTGACCCAGATCCCTTGGTTTTTCGTGTGGGGTCTGGGACATAAGAACTTTGGCCTTGTCTTGTTTTCTTCTATCCATTTCCCTCTCTATTGCCGCAAGAGTGGAAAGGATAGCAGGGATAGACATCTCATTATATTCGGGTCGGGCCAGAACCAGCCTTTCCCGAATTTTAATATTGATGCCTTCCAAAAATTTGGCCCGCAACAGAATGTGCGTCGCGGTCACCTTTACCCCTTCAGTTGGAGCATCAGGTCCAACTTCCAGATCCGCATCCAGTGCCGTCTGCTTGAGACGGCGCCAGAAGCAGGCGCTTTCCTCATTAGGACCCTGGGTGAGCTTCATCATGTCCGTAGTAGAGGTAGCACCATACATTTCTGGAAGCTTTGCCTTTAGCTGTGTACAGAACTCTTTGCCCCCTGAAGTCATCTCCTCATGCGTGGTTATAGAGCACCCTGCAATCACTGTACTGGCCACTTCCATGCCCACCTTTGCCCGTAAGATCTGTGCACAATCTGACCCGCTCATACCATAGCTGAACTGGTTTTGTCCAAACATTCGAGCAAATCCTCTCGGATTGACTCGATAGTCCGGGAGCTCAGCCAGAATAGTGCGGATCTCTGCCGGGGTGAAGGGGACATGCCAAACTACCCGTTCCCCTAAAGTCCGTTCCCCCCGTGCATTGGGAGGACCTTCAAATTGCTGCACCCTGACTGGATAGGCCTCGGTCCGGGAAGAGTGCAAGGGCTGACCCAGCATCATCGGTGGGCTTAGATTAACCACCTCGCTTACTGCACCTTCAGGTTTGAGGTCCCTCAGATCAGGGTATAGCTGGGGGGCAGGGGTCTGATCAGTGGTTCGTAGCGCTTTGATGCAATCCGCCCTGTTTTTTTAACCGGGTGTCTATTCCCCTTGATTCACAGATAGTCTGCAAATCGGTTGTTGAGTAGGCTTCATAGTTGGAAACAGAAGGAGCTGGGGTGAAGCAGGGAGAAGGGAGAGGTAGAGGCAGAGGCTGAGGCATAGAGACAGAAGACACAGAAGGTATGTCAAGAGTGACGTCACTAACAGAAGAGACAGGTGCAGTTATACTTATCTCAGCCACTGTTGGTTGTTGGGGGACCCCAGCAGACCCTGATCCTGCTTGCCTTAGTAGAGTCAGCCCTGAAAGAGCTTCCTCCACCTCTGACACTGGATCCTCCTGTTTTATTCCCTCTGGAGGCCAGGTATACATCACCTGGTTCTTCCGGACAGACACCAGTTTATGTATGCCCTGCCTCCCTAATCGGATTGACCTGTGAAGCCATAGCTGTGCGATCTCTAGTTCTGACGCCTGCATCCGTGGTTCAAATTCAGAGATGAATTTTTCCCACCTCCATGCGTCAAATGTACCTTCCCGGGGAATTTCCCATCTGGTACCCTTCGACCATTTATTCCACCTTTTGAGGGGTTCTGTAGACTTCCCCCCCAAACTCACCTTCATCAGTTGTGCAGCTGTCCTTACCCTGAAGAGGGCTGGTTCCCCCTCTCTCTTCATGGACTGACTACTGCCCATCGTGACTAGTCACTGGTATATATCCCGCGTCCGGGTACCTGTTTACCCCCTGGAGCACTCGGTGGGATCCTACCGAGAGGCCTGATTCCACCACTTTCCCAGCACAGCGTAATTTATGTGATACTTATCGATCACCCGAAGCACATCAAGTGGCGGTCAGACTGAGAGCACACCTCCCACTCCCACAGCGCAATTTGTGTGATCCTGACCACCCGAAGTGTTTGTGGTAACCAGGACTTCCCTGGACCGCCCACTCGCACAGCGTAATTTATGTGGTTCTCATCACCCACTGTGTTTGGCAGGCCACACCACACAATGATGAAAGTGGCTTTTCTCTCCCTGCACACAGAAGCTAACACAAGTCAAAACAAAAAGAGGGGTTCTTGGATGTTACTTAGGGGTCACTGGTTGGGCAGAAACCTACTAACTGACCTTTAGGAAATTTGTGTAAAGAAAAAACTTTCCTAATACACACAGAAAAAAACCCTTTTCAACCTGAAAAACTGTTAAAAAGGACAAAGTGGATCCTTATGAAAAACACGGGACGTTTCACAGTAAAACAATTACACAGAGGTAAACCGAAAAACTGCGCCAAAAGTAACCTTGTTGCTGACGCAAAAATCACTCCTATCAGCACCGCTAAACGATCCACGTTATACACGCAATCTTCACTGCAACCACCTAAAACCGTTTACACAAAAAGTCTGCTGGACGTGAAACACGCGACACAGCAGCTTAAAACAAACCCGCTTTACAATAAGGAACTACTTTTAACAGGAAAAACACAAGAAAAACATAATCACTATACAAGAAATCTATGTGCAAAAACCCAGACTTCACCGCGCTCATTAAATGTGGAACACGTGAAGGGAAAACTCGCTTAATACACTTTAAATTGGCTGGCAATACGCAAATTTAAAGCTAAAAGCAAACAAATGAAACTGTAAAAAATTTGGATTAAAAACACAATATGGGTCAAATGCATATAGGAAACTTCATGCACATTGCATAGAGATTACTGCACATTTGGTAGCCAACAAAATGGCCACCAAACAAAAGGAGTCCATGTGGTTTGTCAAGAAGATGACCCCCCACAGAGGAGCACATGGCAGATACTAGAATGACCCCCCACAGGGAAGCACATGGTAACGCTAGAATGGCCCCCCACAGGGAAGCACACGGCAGCCTCTAGCCTCAAAATTGCCTCTTACATAAAACAGACGTTTGGACAGAACATACACTGGACAATTACACAACAATATGAAGTACACATACAACACAATTTGGGCACAATCACAGAACGGACATAAAACACCAACATATCACACTAACATGCACATGTAACAAAAAGGACCCCCTGCTGCATGCTTGCTGGGAGCAGTGGTACCACAAAACATTGTACAGACCACATAACACAGATCTTACAACAGTTAACAATTAACCTAAGCCTTTCAGCACTGTAATAATTACCTCACGTGGAGGGGGGTAAAGCAATCACCACAGTACCTACAACCCGCAAATACTTACCTAACACTATGCAACAACTTTTACCCACTAAAACATATACCCGTTTAATTTTTGTTTGGAAGATTTTTTAAACTTGACCAAATCCAGCCAACCAAAACCCCCCCTCTGCTGCGTTCCGCAGAGACAAACCCTTGTCTTTCACCCACAAATCAAGAGTTTAGGACAAAAAACGAGGTCCTTGTTAAGCGGTATTTCTTGTTAGCTAACAGAGAGCGAAATCAGCCACACGAACACGCAAAAAGCGATCCTCTTAATGGCAGAGAGACCTGAAATGTGCCGGCATACTTTTTGCTAGTTCATGATGGCCATTCCCCCCTCGTTCTAGGTTAGCTACGCAAGAATACGCGTTAGTATCCACCAGGCTCGCCAAACTGTCTTGGAAATTCGCTTTAACGAATTTCTCCTTACCATGAGTACTCGCAGTTGGATGCGCAGAAATCCCCCATAAAGCTGTGCGAATCTCGCTTACCACGACTGCAGCCAAACTACACGATTCCTGCCCATCCAAATACTTTGGTTCTGTTGAATTTGTGGGTGATGGAGCTCCGTTACCCTGGAATGATCACACGACACTCTAAGGCTGGTTGCAACTCACATAAGGGCCGGCTTTAGGCTCAGCTCTCTGTTTTTATTAAGAATACACACACGCCCCCCACATGAATAAAGTCAAACCCTCCCACCGAACAATGCAATGGGGAGTACCTATACAGAGGATATACATTCCAATTGGAGCATAGCCTTTGCTATTATCTATCACTGGTCCTCCCCCATGAGTCTTCTGAGGTCAGCAGACTTCCTCCCCTTCCCCCCTATGAGCCATCTGAGGTCATATTTCCTGTCCTACTAGCTTCTATTGGTATGCAAAATTCTCTGCACAAGCACTCCCTAAAAATATCAGTCTGTACCTGGATGGGCCCGATACGATCTTTATTAAAACACATCCATCCGAGATACAGTTTCAAGTTGGTAATGGGTTGTAAGATATGCATAAGCCTACACGTGGAGTTCACACCGCTTGCGCATTGCGTTATGAAGCCCACGTGGTACCATGCTGCTGATATGTGGATACAGGCCCACGGTCTACTGACAGCAGCATTCGCATGGAATGCCGTGGTGGTATACACGCCGGTCTATAAGCGCAGATCTGCCATCTCATCCATTACCAAGCCGAGTACTGTAATACATACATTGTACATGGCATGGCCCAATTGCAGCCTTCAGAGCTTTAATTAAGCCACACGAGAGACATATGAATAACACGAATACATGACACATTTAAAGTTCGACCAACAATACAAAATTTCCATGACAGTTATTAAACTGTTTGCCTGGAGTTCAGCTTTCATGTTACTGAAGCTAAATCCTCCACGACTCGCTTACAGTTTATCCCATAAAAGATCCTGTAAATAAAGAGGATTAGGCTTGGGTGATGTCATTCATTGAAGTTCAGTTCTGTGTAGCTTGTTGCCATGGAAAGAGTATTTCTGTCACCGTGATATATAGTGATTCTCTGTGAAATTGAACCATTATGAAGTTCGGCAATCAACTAACTAACCAACAAGTGAAGGTGTTCAGAGATTTGCATCCCTCGGCAATTGGCATTCACAGGAGAGCTGAAGGCTGTGTGAGGTCTGAGCCCTTTTGTGAAATCAGCAGAGCTGAGACAGAATATTTTTTTACGGTTGAATATATTTTTATTTTAAATCGTACAAATAAAAGATTCACAGCGTGCACAGGCCATAAAAATCAATGAAACAATGAACTACAGCCAATTTTCTTAAAATTTTCTACCCAATTTCCTTTAGATTTTCCTTCAACTATGTAGTGCAAGGGCCTGCCTGATTGGATACATTTGAAAGTGTTGTTTAGGTTTGACCTCATACTATATGGTGTTTGGTAAATCTAAAGCAAAAATTCTCAAGAAAATGTTATAATATATGCCCAGCCTTAAACAGAAACCTTACAGTAACATATATGTCCATCCCATTCAGGGCCATATATAATAAATGTGAGTGCACTTATAGTACTATTAAAACTTTGAAGAGTGATGTAAATGTAATAGAAAGGAAGGAAAAGAAGAAAGAGAAAGAATAGAAAGAGGAGTGTGGGGGAGTCTTGAGCAACCCCATGAAACTGCACATGTGGTGTAACTAACCGAATGGTAGGAGGGCCATTGATGCACATCTAAACTTCCGCAGTTTTTGTTTTAGGTATTCAGAGGAGGAATAGAAGATCCAGGCTGTCCATAAAGAAAAAAAAACTTTTCTGAGGTTTCCTGTTCTTGGCTAAGGAGTTCTTCCATACTCATAATGGCATTCATCACATGTACCCAATTGAAGAGGGAGGGTGTACGAGACTTCCACGAAGAAGGTATTAATTTCCTACCCACCTATAAGGAAAACCAAAGGAGACAAGACTTTTGACTCCAAGGGGAACCCTGTAGGATGGATAGGAGGTGAAAGGATGATTTTCTTTATCCCCGCAGAGACCCCCGGTCTGTGGAGAGATTCCTGGTTTATCAGCAGAATTCTGGGAAACCCCTTGAACACGGAAATAACGGCAGCTTATGTTCAGAGATGTTCAAAGTTTATTAGACATTACTAAGATTATATAGGATACAGAAAAATAAGGGAGGGGGGAGCGAGTTTCAAAAATTGTAACTTGTAAGTTTCCATCATGAGCTAACTACATGAAACATGACATACACATTTCTTGGTACAAATTGTTTTGGCTAGCTTTCTGAGAAACAACCAGACAAAGACATTGTCAGGCTCATGTTAGCTTCTGTTGATACATCCTTGAGCAACTAAAACAGTTTCATTAAACTTCTAATATATCTGCAAAAATCTGCAATGGCGTACATTAACAAAATGGAGGTTATCTAGATCCTTTCAGGAGGGTCATTTCAGGGGAAGGAGAAAATGACTCACCATAGATGTTGTTGTAGATGTCAAAGATCATCTACCAAAAAGGTTGGATCTTGCTACATTCCCAGCAGATGTGTAAATAAGTGCCTTTAGTTTGGCTACACCTCCAGCTTGACTCTGAGACCTGTGGAAAAGAATCGATGAAGAGAGACTGGGTCCCTATACCATTTAGAGAGGAGCTAGTTCTTTTCCTGAGTACAACAGGAAATGCTGGATTTGTGGGTAAAATGAAAAGCCTTAGTCCACTTAGCCGACTCAAGTTCTCAGCCCATGTCTTTATTCTATGCCTTCAAGAAACTGAAATTGTGTTGGGTGTTGTTGGATTGAAGAATTTTGTAGATTGTAAACAGCATGTGTCTGGGAGGTTCCAAGAGAGAACACAGTTGTTCAAAGTCGGTCAGGGGTCATCTAGTGAAGTCGAAAGACGTAAGGGATTTGTGGTGCACTGTCAACCAATTTAGGCCTGGTATGTGAGAGTAAAACTGGTGCACTGTCAACCAATTTAGGCCTGGTATGTGAGAGTCTGTCATGGGAGAGATGTCTTGCTTGAGGCCACATGGAGCGATGGAAGCTGCCTATGGATTGCATGCCACAGCCCCACGGGAAGGCTGGGTTATCAAAAAAAGAAGAGAGGGTACTAAAATCTGTGCATTATGCATTGGAAACCCTATGCTTGTACCAAATGTGTAGAGTCACCAAGGTGAGGGGGGAAAGACCGGAAAAGATCATATAGGAGTGTTTATAGTCCCATACCAGGGCACGGAAATCATATGGAAACATTTCATTTTAGATCATAGGAGAGGCCTTGGAATAAGGGTATGCAAACCAGTCATGCAAGCGTGCAAGGATCGTGGCTACGTAGTAACATTCAAAGTCCGGGAGTCCCGCTCCACCAAAGAGTTTAGGTAAATGTAATGTGTAGAGTTTAACTGGTTCCGCGCTGCCGTACAGCAGAAATACTGCTACACGGAGGCAGGAGTGCGCAAAATCACGTATATATACGTGATTTTTCAGTTGCGGGTAGAGCCGCCATTCGCGGCCTCAGCTATCAATCACCGGGTCATGGTCGGTGATTACTCCGCCGAGTATCTACAACGGGGGGGGAGAGACCTGTATGTAAACAATACAGACCTCTCCCTTGTCAGCTCCTGCACACTGCTTTGTATGGCTCTGCATAGCAGAGCCATACAAAGCAATGTGCTTACAGTGGAAAGCACTCACACAGCACACATAGTACAACAGCACACAGTTAACCCTTTGATTGTCCCACATATTAACTCCTTCCCGCCCAGTGCCATTAGCACAGTGTCAGTGCTTTTTGTTAGCACTGATCACTGTATTAGTGTCACTGGGAATGTCAGTGACAGTCAGTCCCCCCCAGTGTCAGAATGCCCACCGCAGTCCCACTATAAGTCGCTGATCACCGTCATTACACATATTGGGATTTTTTTTTAGCAAAGACATGCAGCAGAATACATTTTGGCCTAAATTTATGATGAAATTTGATTTTTTAAATTTTAAATCAAATTTTTTTTTACTGGGCATGTTTAATAGCAAAAAGTCAAAAATATAGTTTTTTTTCTCAAAATCATCGGTCCTTTTTTGTTTACAGCGCAAAAAATAAATAATGCAGATCAAATACCACCGCAACAAAGCTCTATTTGTGGGAAAAAAAGGATGCAAATTTCATTTGAGTGCAGTGTTGTATAACCGCGCAATTGTCAGTTAAATTAACGCAGTGCCATATCGCAAGAAATAGCCTGGTCAGGAAGGGGGGGAAATCCTCTGGAGGGCAAGTGATTAAGTTGAGAGACTTGTTTATGCCAAATAAATTGAGAGAAAAGAGAAAAAAGTGTGCAGAAGAAAGGAGACGAGGGAACAATGGGTAGGGTTTGAAAGAGGTAAAGAAGCTTGGGGAGCGTGTCCATCTTTAGGGCATTTATCCTTCCAAACCAGGGAATGGATTTGGAATGCAAAACATCAAAATCCCTACAGATTTGGGATAAAAGAAGGACCATAATTTTGGAGATATTAGGTTTAAAACTAGAGAGATCATCAAACTGTTTGAATTGATGGAATGGGGAGGGCAAACTGGTGTTGGGGTGCTGAATATAAAGGAGAAAGTCGTCAGAGTAGAGAGAAAGTTTATAGTGAGCCGTAGAAGTAGGGATACCTAATATAGTGTCATTTTGAAACAGAATATTATTTAAGTGAGGTGCAGTCTGGGTTAAGGAAAGGCTTTCCCTCTGTGCAAGGACTTCCTGTAATAAAGACCGGTCACTGCTGCTCTCTCTCCTTATGCAGGTTGACTGGTCTTGTCTCCGCCCCCTCCTGTAGTTTTCTGCAAGCAGCCTGTAGTAGGTGGAGTCTTTTGGGCCCCACCCACAGCTCTGCTCTCTGTACAGGCTATGTGTAGCACTGTGATGGTGTCAATTGGCTTTTACAATGTAATATCTGGGTATGCAAAGATATTTTGTACACACAAAATTAATTCATGCCCTTGATTGTGACTGTTGAGTAATATATGTGAATGAATATCTATGTATCAGAATTCGGCTTTCATTAAGCACAAAGTTAAAGTGGTTGTAAACTCTTGCATACAGTATACCCAGTGAAGTGACTGGCCTCAGGTGATACACATAGATGAAACAAATCCTCCTACATAAGTTGTACCAGTTTATCGTTGTCTTCTCTTTTCTACAGCCATTCAAAGTGCTGAATTTGTAAAGCTTCTCTGAGAGTTCAGACAAAAAAAAGGGCAGAGAGCTGAATTTGCACTCTGCAGAGCTCAGTGAGGAGAGCTCTGAGAGCTGATTGGAGCAGGGGCGGACTGACCATTTGGAAATACGGGCACTGCCCGAGGGCCCGGGGTCAGTAGGGGGCCCCATGAGATGCCCTGGTATCTTTTTCATAGGCTTTTTTGAGTTTGGGCAAGCACACAGGGGCCCCATGATCCCCTCTTGCCCGGGGGCCCCTGAGTTGTCAGTCCGGCCCTGGATTGGAGGGAAGAGTTGCACCCCCTCCATACCATTTACAGAGCTGAGGCTGTCAATCTGCTGAAGGTCCCTCCCCGTCACCTTTTTTCTCTCAGTGTCAGGAAAATTTGTCATAAGTGATTCATGCTGATAGCAGAAGAAGAAAACAGCAGACAGAAATGATACTTAGTGCTTTAGATTGAGACAAGTACACACTATAGAGGGATCTGCTTTGTTCATATTTAATGTATGAGGTTTACAACCACTTTAAATTACCTCACTTTTGAGTGAAGCTTTTTACTGCTGCCCCAACCCTCTCATCAGTGAATTCCACATGTATATGTACCTTCACCCCCACTCCTTTCTGGTGCTGCACAGCCTTTGCTTAAGGATAGCCCTCCCAGACCCCACACCTACACATCACGGCCCTCATTATTTCTACTGCTGCCAGACTGGCTGTTGATAAGACCCCTGCCTCCATCACACTGAAAGAAATATCACTAAAGGTCCAGTTCACTTCCAGTCCATTCACATTCTAGCTTTAATGAAGGGGGCACATTTGGACCCCCTAAACACGTTGGCTACTCTTTGGATTGTCCCCCCGATATTTATTTGAATAACGTTGAATCTGGACCTCTCGGTAGTGATCTGGCGCTTCAATTTACATTTTTGTTACATACACTGCAAGCCAAGGAGACAGTGGAGATCCTCTGGGATGTGGAATCTGCCTGCCCGGGAGCTAAATTAATTACATCGACATTAATACTATGAGGTGGTTGTAAACCCTCACATATTCCCAGTGAAGTGGCTGGCCTTAGGTGATACACAGAGATGAAACACATCCTCCTACAGTGGATATAAAAAGTCTACACACCCCTGTTAAAATGTCAGGTTTCTGTGATGTAAAAAAATGAGACAAAGATAAATTATTTCAAAATTTTTTCCACCTTTAATGTGACCTATAAACTGTACAACTCAGTTGAGCAAAAAAACTGAAATCTTTTAGGTGGAGGGAAGTAAAAATAAAAAACTAAAATAATATGGTTGCATAAGTGTGCACACCCTAAAACTAATACATTTGTTGAAGCACCTTTTGATGTGATTCCAGAACTCAGTCTTTTTGAGTAAGAGTCTATCAGCATGGTACATCTGGACTTGGCAATATTTGCCCACTCTTCCTTGCAGAAACACTCCAAATCTGTCAGATTGTGAGGGCATCTCCCGTGCACAGCCCTCTTCAGATCACCCCACAGATTTTTGATCGGATTCAGGTCTGAGCTCCAAAACTTTAACCCCTTCCGGCCCTTTAAGCGTTTCAGAAGCCAGGAGGCGGGATGGGCGGGGTTTAGGGATCATGTGACCGCCGTGACGCATCGCCACAGCGGTCACATGATCGGGAAAGGTCCCGATTGAAAGAGAAGACCGGGACCTTTCCGTGAGTACCAGACATGTGTGCTGGGAGCGCACAGGGCGTGCGCTCTCAGCACATATGTTTTTGCTTAATTCTGAACACAGCTACATCCCCAGTTATAAGAGGGTGTGCACACTTATGCAACCACAATATTTTGGTTTTGTATGTTTACTCCCCTCCCCCCGAAAAGCACTTTGTTTTTCAATTGAGTGGTACAGTTTATAGGTCACATTAAAGATGGAAAAGGTTCTGAAATGATTTCTGTTTGTCTCATTTGTTTACATCACAGAAACCTGACATTTTAACAGGGGTTTGTAGACTTTTTATATCCACTGTGCATAAGTTGTACCTGTTTATCTGCTGCAATTTGTCCTGTACATCCTTGTAAAACTCAAAGATAAAGAAGATTTTTCACAGACTCACAAAGCCAGGGGGTGGGGAGCTGCAGTTATACACTGTACAAAAGCTCTGAGAGCTGATTGGAGGAAAGAGACACACCCTCCTTCACACAGCATACAGGAACAGAGCTGAGGCTTTTAATCACAGGCTGTGTGCTGGAGCTCCCTTCCTTGTAACTATTTTAGCTCTTGGTATCAAGAAACTTAAGTCACTGAGTCACTTCTGCTGATCTCTCCACTATGGAGTTTCCTAAATACTATCTAAGTGATGTGACTGTTTCTTGCTAAATTCTGGGTGGTCTTGTTCTAGCAGCCAATCAGAAGCTAGCCCTGGGCAGTCACACCCAGAGGAATATACAGTCATGGCCGAAATTGTTGGCACCCTTGATATTTTTCCTGAAAATCAAGTATTTCACACAAAAAAGGTATTGCATTAACACATGTTTTGCTATACACATGTTTATTCCCTTTGTATGTATTGGAACAAATATAAAACAGAGGCAGAAAAGCAAATATGACATAATGTCACACAAAACCCCAAAAATGGGCTGGACAAAAGTATTGGCACCCTTAACTTAATATTTGGTTGCACACCCTTTGGAAAACATAACTGAAATCAGTCGCTTCCTATAACCATCAATAAGCTTCTGACACCTCTCACCCGGAATTTTGGACCACTCTTCCTTTGCAAACAGCTCCAGGTCTCTCTTATTGGAAGGACACCTTTTCCCAACAGCAATTTTAAGATCTCTCCACAGGTGTTCAATGGGATTTAGATCTGGGCTCATTGCTGGCCACTTCAGAACTCTCCAGCGCTTCTTTGCCATCCATTTCTGAGTGCTTTTTGACGTATGTTTGGGGTCATTGTCCTGCTGGAAGACCCAGGATCTTGGACGCAAACCCAGCTTTCTGACACTGGGCCCTACAGTGCGACCCAAAATCCTTTGGTAATCCTCAGATTTCATGATGCCTTGCACACAGTCAAGGCACCCAGTGCCAGAGGCAGCAAAACAACCCCAAAACATCATTGAACCTCCACCATATTTTACCGTAGGTACTGTGTTTTGTTCTTTGTAGGCCTCATTCCGTTTTCGGTAAACAGTAGAATGATGTGCTTTACCGAAAAGCTCTATCTTGGTCTCATCTGTCCACAAGACGTTTTCCCAGAAGGCTTTTGGCTTACTCAAGTACATTTTGGCAAACTGTAGTCTTGCTTTTTTATGTCTCTGTGTCAGCAGTGGGGTCCTCCTGGGTCTCCTGCCATAGCGTTTCATTTCATTTAAATGTCGACGGATAGTTCGCGCTGACACTGATGCTCCCTGAGCCTGCAGGACAGCTTGAATGTCTTTGGAACATGTTTGGGGCTGCTTATCCACCATCCGGACTATTCTGCGTTGCAATCTTTCATCAATTTTCCTCATCCGTCCACGACCAGGGAGATTAGCTACAGTGCCATGGGTTGCAAACTTCTTGATAATGTTGCGCACTGTGGACAAAGGCAAATCTAGTTCTCTGGAGATGGACTTGTAACCTTGAGATTGTTGATATTTTGCCACAATTTTGGTTCTCAGGTCCTCAGACAGTTCTCGTCTCCTCTTTCTGTTGTCCATGCTTAGTGTGGCACAGACAGACACACAATGCAAAGGTTAAGTGAACGTCTCTCCTTTTTATCTGCTTTCAGGTGTGATTTCTATATTGCCCACACCTGTTACTTGCCCCAGGTGAGTTTACAGGAGCATCACATGCTTGTAACATTCTTATTTATCCGCAGTTGTGAAAGGGTGCCAATACTTTTGTCCAGCCCATTTTTGGAGGTTTGTGTGACATTATGTCGAATTTGCTTTCTTTCCTCCCTTTTTTTGTTTTGTCCCAATACACACAAAGGGAATAAACATGTGTATAGCAAAACATGTGTTAATGCAATACGTTTCGTGAGAAATACATGATTTCCTGGAGAAATATCAAGGGTGCCAACAATTTCGGCCATGACTGTATCTACTGTACTCCAGAGCCAAAGCGCTGATTATATAACAGCCTCTGATAAAGCTGCTGTCATTATTGTCATTATTGGGCAGACTATAGAAAGTTTAATCAGGTCATCTGTGAAGGTTCTCATTTAAACAGATCATAGTATAGCTCTGGGGTTTCCAAACGTTCCAAACAAATGGCCAGTTTTCTGTTCTTTTAGACTGTGAACTATGGGAGTAAAAAATGCCTCAGGCTTGGTGGTTTATGAGAGTAAAACCCCTATATAGCACCTGTGGTCAGTAAGAGGAGGAATAGTGCCCCATCATTGCTATAAATGGGAGGAATAGTGCCCCATCATTGCTATAAATGGGAGGAATAGTGCCCCATCATTGCTATAAATGGGAGGAATAGTGCCCCATCATTGCTATAAATGGGAGGAATGGTGCCCCATCATTGATATAAATGGGAGGAATAGTGTCTCATCATTGATGTCAGTGGAAAAATGGAAGGAATGGCCCTCATCATTTGTGTCAATGGGAGGAATAGTGCTCCATCATTGGTGTCAGTGGAAGGAATTATGCCATGCTGTTGTTGTCAGATGAAATAATAGTGCCCCATCATTGGTACTAATGGGTGGAACATTGCCTCATTATTGGTGTCAGTGGAAGAGTGGAAGGAATGGTCCCTCATCATTGGTGTCAATTAGAGGAATCGTGTCTCCTCATTGGTACTAATAAGTAGAATATTGACTCATCATTGGTTTTAGTGGAAGAGTGGAAGGAATGGCCCCTCATCATTGGTGTCAGAGGGAGATATAAAGCCCCATTGTTTGTGTCAGTGGGAGGAATAGTGTCCCATCATTGCTATAAATGGGAGGAATAGTGCCCCATCATTGCTATAAATGGGAGGAATAGTGCCCCATCATTGCTATAAATGGGAGGAATAGTGCCCCATCATTGCTATAAATGGGAGGAATAGTGCCCCATCATTGCTATAAATGGGAGGAATGGTGCCCCATCATTGATATAAATGGGAGGAATAGTGTCTCATCATTGATGTCAGTGGAAAAATGGAAGGAATGGCCCTCATCATTTGTGTCAATGGGAGGAATAGTGCTCCATCATTGGTGTCAGTGGGAGGAATTATGCCATGCTGTTGTTGTCAGATGAAATAATAGTGCCCCATCATTGGTACTAATGGGTGGAACATTGCCTCATTATTGGTGTCAGTGGAAGAGTGGAAGGAATGGTCCCTCATCATTGGTGTCAATGAAAGAAATCGTGTCTCCTCATTGGTACTAATAAGTAGAATATTGACTCATCATTGGTTTTAGTGGAAGAGTGGAAGGAATGGCCCCTCATCATTGGTGTCAGAGGGAGATATAAAGCCCCATCGTTTGTGTCAGTGGGAGGAATAGTGTCCCATCATTGGTACTAATGGGTGGAATATTTCCTCATCATTGGTGTCAGTGGAATAGTGGAAGGAATGGTCTCTCATTATTGGTGACAATGGGAGGAATAGTGCCCCATCGTTGTTGTCAGTGGGAGGAATAGTGCCCCATCATTGGTATCAGTGGGAGGAATAGTGCCCCATCGTTGGTGTCAGTGGGAGGAATAGTGCCCCATCATTGGTGTCAGTGGGAGGAATAGTGTCCCATCATTGGTACTAATTGTGAAATATTGCCTCATCATTGGTGTCCGTGGAATAGTGGAAGGAATTATCCCTCATCATTGGTGTCAATGGGAGGAATAGTGCCCCATCGTTGGTGTCAGTGGGAGGAATTGTGCCACGCTGTTGTTGTCAGTGGAAGAAATGTTGCCTCATTGTTGGTATCAGTGGGAGGAATGTTGCCTCATTGTTGGTATCAGTGGGAAGAATGTTGCCTCATTGTTGGTATCAGTGGGAGGAATGTTGCCTCATTGTTGGTATCAGTGGGAGGAATGTTGCCTCATTGTTGGTATCAGTGGGAAGAATGTTGCCTCATTGTTGGTATCAGTGGGGGGAATGTTGCCTCATTGTTGGTATCAGTGGGAGGAATGTTGCCTCATTGTTGGTATCAGTGGGAGGAATAGTACCTCATTGTTGGTATCAGTGGGAGGAATGTTTCCTCATTGTTGGTATCAGTGGGAGGAATAGTACCTCACATCAGAGTCAAGAATAGTTGTCCAAGGGCCAAGCAAAGGGCTGCATTCAGCCCGCAGAATGCAGTTTGGAGACCACTGGTATAGCTCGTAGTATTTAGTCACATTCAACTGGATTTCTTCTGTTAGGTGAAGATGTTTCGTAGCTTATCCAAGCCATTGAACTGAAGACGTGGTTTGGATACGCTATGAAATGTCTTCAACATTACAGAACAAGCCCAGTAAAATGTAATTAACTACTGATAGCTGTTATTCAAGTCAGTGAGGAATGGGACCACCAAGGTGAATCAATGTTCTTAATGTTGTCAGTTGTCAGTAATGTTGTTCAGAGGGTGCAGGTGAAGAGGAATATTTATTGTGTGGCCACTGAACATTGTCTAACCAACCACTGCATAAATATCACAGAGGACCAGACTAAGCACTGCATGGCCAAAGATTGAAAGGTAAACTGTTAACTCCCAACTCCGGTATTGCTCTGCATTTTAAATAGTCAGAGATCATTCTGCCAAAAACCGAGTAATCAGCATCTGTAGGCTGACCCGCTGAAGCAATATGGCTACAGTTACTTATTATTAGAAGCTTTCCTGCAGAAGTGAATGGATATGGCAGGCGCAGTGACAAAATGACATTTAAAAGATTAGCTCTTCTTTGGAAACTCTCCAGCTTGCATCCTCAACTAGATAAAAATAAAACTTGCGCTTGGAGTCGTGCCAAGTCTCCATGGATCCAGCTACTGCCTCACCGTAATTATATTAACCATCTGCATACTTTACATACCAGCAATCTGGAGATTTTATTGACTTGTACTGTATTTTTAACACACAATAATGACAAGCATGGTCTTAACCACTTCCCTACCGGCACTTTTACCCCCTTCATGCGCAGACCAATTTTCAGCTTTCAGTGCTGTTGCATTTTGAATGACAGTTGTGCGGTCATGCAACACTGTACCTAAATTAAATTTTTATAATTTGTTTCACACAAATAGAGCTTTCTTTTGAAGGTATATAATCGTCACTGTTTGTTTTTTAATTTTTTGCATTATAAACAAAAAAAAGAGCAAAAAATTTGAGAAAAAAAAAGGTTTTCATTGTTTCTGTTATAAAATTTTGCAAACAGGTAATTTTTCTCCTTCACTGATGTGCGTTGATGAGGCTTCAATAACAGGCAACCCTGATGGGCACTAATAGGCAACCCTGATGGGCACTGATAGGCAGCACTGATGGGCACTGATGAGTCGCACTGCTCAGGTGGCACTGGTGGGCATTGATGAAGAGGCACTGATAATGCTGCACTGAAATGCAGCAATGATGGGCACTGATGGACACTGATAGGTGGTACTGATGGGCACTGATAGGCGGTAATGATGGACAGCACTGATGGGCAGCACTGACTGGTGGCACTGACTGACAGCACTGACTTGTGGCACTGACTGGTGGCACTGATGGGCGGCACTGCTGGGCACTGATGGGCGGCACTGCTGGGCACTGCTGGGCGGGACTGGTGGGTGGCACTGCTGGGCCGCACTGATGGGCAGCCACTGATCAGTGCCTTGATTATTAGTGCAGATCTTTGTCAGATTTGTTGGTTATTGGCAGTACTTTCTTCACGCTGTGACAACCAGCAACTGTATTTACTTTGTGATCTGCTGTGTTATTGGACACCGCTGGAGGTGCGCAGAGGTCGCATTTTGGGAGGATGTCCATGGACGCCCTCCCAGAACTGGACAACCGCGCTGTAGCCATCTTTCGGCTACAGCGCGGTTGGCAAGTGGTTAAAGTGGTAGTAAAGCCCCATTGTTTACTTGTACCTAGAGGAGATATTGCACCGTTTAGGAGATATTTACTATAGTAGCAGCATGGCACATGTGAACTGCGCAAACCACAGACTGTGTTGAAAGGTGTCCCCTGTGCTCCTTCATCCTGAGTAGAGGCACTCTAATACAGAAGAAATGTTACTGGCCAGATCACCAGGTGAAAACAGAGGATAAAAGCCTAAAAAAGAAAACCAATGCAGCCACTACATCTAATAATTAGTAAACTGCAATATACTGTACTTTGGTTTTGGGTTTAATACTGCTTTAAGCTTTGTGATACCTAGATTGGATGATCAATATGATTATATATGGGCTGGCAGAAAGAGAAAAGTATCTCATTCAGATGTGTGCATGTGATGAATAGACATGAACAGCAAGAAATCAACTTACAATAAACCAGCAATTCACAGCACAGCAGTAAAAGACTCAGCAATGGTATATGCCTCATGAACACCCCCTGCTGCTTGCATGTGGCAAATATAAAATATCGATATACAATATTATTATTATACAGTATTTATAAAGCACCAATAGTTCACTCAGCGCTGTACATTGCAATATTTTGTATTTACCTAGCTAAAATGAAATGTAGTAGGAAATCAAGCTTACAATCAAGCTTACCTGTAGGTACAATGAATATCTCCTATATGTGCACCATTTAGGAGATATTAGCATCTGCAATGGTTAATGACATCACCCACGCATGTGCAGTGACGCTCTGCATTCATGACCACGCAGTATGCCATGCAATGCAGAGCACCGTGCCGCGACTGTGGTTCCCACTCATGCGGGGGTGAGGTCATCTCAGCATGGCCATTCAAGCACCCTGGAGCCCTCGAACCCAGAAGGAAGACCAGCTGAAGATGGAAGCCTCTGCAGCATTGACAGCACGTCACTGGAGGGCTTTGTTTGTCATTATGTGCTAATATACTTTTGTTTTTTCATGTTTACTGTCTCTTTCACAAGTCTTAGCCAAAAGCTGTTGACTCTATCCACTCTGCAATCTAAATTCAAAAATGCCTTGAAAACACAAGGCAATGTGAGTGTCAACACCCAAAGGTCAATGTATTTAGATACATGACAGGACACCTGCCTACCACTATAAAACAAACTCACCTCTATGCACACACTTCCATCTAAACTTAAGGGATTTTTTGGAAGCTCAAAAAAATGATTGTGAATTGTAAGTGGTTTAGAAGTTTGAGGAGTTCCAGGTGGTCAAATGTGAATTATATAAAATGCAAATACACTGGGAATTCTTCAAACAATCTTGCATTCACCTAGACAGTGTTTTTTGTAGAGAACCAAATGTGGAGGAAGAAGATAAGTGACGGAGTATTTCTCCCACACATGGCTCTGCTCCACTGACCAACATGCTTCCCACTCTACGTCTTGTATAGATCTGCAGTTCTTCATCGCTGACAGACCAGCAACTGAGTCCTCTCTCCTTTCTGCTTTGTGTTTCTCTTGCAGACTGATCACACCAAAACCCTCAAACGACAAAGTCGTGCCCTGGAGCGACTATGGCGCAAAACCAAATCCCAACAAGCCTTCATCCGCTACAAATCTGCCTTCCACACCTACACCTCCTCCCTCCATGCTGCCAAACAGGCCTACTTCTTGACCCTCATCAAGGCCCTCTCCTCCAATCCTCGCCGACTCTTCTCTGCCTTCAACTCTCTACTCTCTCCACCCCCACCTCCACCCAGCACCTCACTCACTGCCCTTGAGATTGCCAATCACTTCAAAAACAAAATTGACACAATTCGCAAGGACATTGCCGCAACTCACACACCCTCTCAACCCGTCCCCTCTCACACAGCTACCCCCTTATCCCCCCTCCCCCTCGACATAACCCGCAGGGACTTCGTCGCTGCTCAAACTCTCTCCAACCCCCTTCACCCTCACTCAGCTACCCCCTCATCACCCCTCTCCCACAGCCCCACCACTGCTCTGACCTCCTCTTCCACCCCACCCTACATTCCTCATACTGAAGCTCCCCCAACACTCCACACCTTTGACCTTACTACCATCGAGGAAGTCTCCAAGATCCTCTCTGATGCCCGCCTCACCACCTGCCCCCTCGACCCTATCCCCTCACAACTCCTACGACCTTCCTCCTTCTCCATCCTACGCTCCCTCACCCACATCTTCAATCTCTCCCTCTCCTCAGGCACTTTCCCCTCCCCTCTGAAACATGCACACATCACCCCCATACTTAAAAAGCCCTCCCTGGACCCCAATGACCCGAACAACCTCAGACCCATCTCCCTGCTCCCATTTACATCTAAACTCCTCGAGCGCCTTGTCTACACCCGCCTATGCTCTCACCTCAACGACAACAACCTCCTCGATCCCCTACAGTCCGGCTTCCGTCCCCTACACTCCACCGAAACTGCCTTACTCAAACTCTCCAACGACCTGCTAACCGCCAAAGCTAATGGCCACTATTCAGTGCTCCTACTCCTTGACCTCTCTGCGGCCTTCGACACAGTCGACCACCCCCTCCTCCTCAAAAAACTACACTCCCTCGGCCTCAGAGATTCTGCTCTCTCCTGGCTCTCATCCTACCTGTCACAACGCTCCTTCAGCGTTACCTATAATGCTACCACCTCCCCCTCACTCCCCCTCTCTGTTGGGGTCCCTCAAGGCTCTGTCCTCGGGCCCCTTCTCTTCTCCATCTATACCTCCTCCCTTGGCCAACTCATACACTCTCACGGCTTCAACTACCACCTCTATGCCGACGACACACAAATCTATCTCTCAACCCCCCACCTCACCCCCTTGGTCTCAGCCCGAATCACACACCTACTGAGCGACATATCAGACTGGATGTCGCTCCACTTCCTTAAATTGAACCTCTCCAAAACCGAGTTTCTTGTCTTCCCCCCAGCCCGGACACCACCCCCCATTGATTTCTCCGTCACATCCAACAACGCTACCATCAAACCCACCCTGCAGGCCAGAGTACTGGGTGTCATTCTGGACTCCAACCTATCCTTCCAGCCCCAAGTCCAATCTTTAACAAACTCGTGCAGACTCCACCTCCGCAACATCGCCAAAATCCGCACGTTCCTAACCCCAGAAACCACTAAACAGCTCATCCACTCCCTCATCATATCACGACTCGACTACTGCAACTCCCTCCTCACTGGCCTGCCTCGCCGCTGGCTATCCCCTCTTCAGTCCATCCTGAACACGGCTGCCAGACTCATTCACCTTTCCAACCGCTCTGTCTCCGCCACCCCCCTCTGCCAATCCCTCCACTGGCTTCCGATTGTGCAACGGATCAAATTCAAAATCCTAACGCTGACGTACAAAGCTGTCCACCATACTGCCCCGAACTACATCACCGACCTAATATCCAAGTACCGCCCAGCACGCACACTCCGCTCCTCACAAGACCTCCTTCTCTCTAGTTCCCTGGTCTCCTCCTCCCATGCCCGCCTCCAGGACTTCTCCAGGGTGTCACCCATCCTCTGGAACTCCCTGCCCCAACCCATCAGATTATCACCTACTCTCCTCTCATCTCTTCAGGGAAGCCTACCCCACCTACCCCACCCCCTGCTAACTTGCCGACCTCCTCCACTCTTCCTACCACTCCATCCCCCACAGCTATCTCCTCCTGTGCCACCACCCCCTCCCTCCTAGATTGTAAGCTCGAAAGAGCAGGGCCCTTGATCCCCTCATGTTTTGCATTGTATTGGTATTGTTCTGTCACATGTTCTGTCTCCCTTTGTAATGTACAGCGCTGAGCGAACTATTGGCGCTTTATAAATACTGTATAATAATAATAATAATCTATCCATTAAAGGAAGCCCATAGTCAGAATGATATTAGATTGGCTGCCATTGCTGATCTTGTTCTGAAAACACTGGATGATGGAGTCTTATTTCAGTATTTTCTATTGCACTGACCCAGAGCTGGCATATGTAGCAATACTGCCAGAGAAGCTGCTGGATTTGTTGGATTCCTCTGTCCTTCTTCAGTGATGACGTTCCTGCACATAGATTCCAGTGACACTGACACACCTTGAAACTGTTTAAATGGGATTTATTGATAGTAAAAGCCATATATGAATAAAGGGTGGGATTGGCAAAATGCAATGCAACAATAACCAAATATAAAACAATTCAAGTAGTAACAACCTCTGGATTAAGCATCACAATAAAGAACAGGCCAGCAAGATAACCTATTCTGAAGCAGGGTATCACTGGCCAGTGGGATAACAATAATAACACAAAATGGTGGCCCATAGGCCTCTCCTCATTTAGGTAGTCTAGCACAGTCTGACAGGTTGTTGTGCGTGTCATGGATCACTGTCCTACAAAGGGTGGTTGTGGAATAGAAGGAATTGCAGCTCCTGAATGGATGAAACTAACAGAATATTGTAACAAAAAAAAGAAACCTGGAACCACAGGATACAGGAACAGAAGAAAACCAGAACCACAGAATACTGGAAAAAAAGAAAACTAGAGCCACATGATACTGGAACAGAAGTAAACTGGAACCACAGGATACTGGAACAGAAAAAAATCTGAAATCACAGGATACTGGAACACAAGAAACCTGGAACCACAGAATACTGGAACAGAAGAAAAATGGAACCACAGGATACTGGAACAGAAAAAAAACTGAAACCACAAGATACTGGAACAGAAGAAACCTAGAACCACAGGATACAGGAACAGAAGAAAACTAGAACCACAGGATACTGGAACAAAGAAAACTAGAGCCACAGGATACTGGAACAGAAGAAAACTGGAACCACAGGATATTGGAACAGAAAAACATCTGAAACCACAGAATACTGGAACAGAAGTAACCTGGAACCACAAGATACTGGAACAGAAGAAAACTAGAGCCACAGGATACTGGAACAGAAAAAAAACTGAAACCACAAGATACTGGAACAGAAGAAACCTGGAACCACAAGATACTGGATCAGAAGAAAACTGGAATCACAGGACACTGAAACATAAGAAACCTAGAACCACAGGATACTAGAACAGAAGAAACATGGAACCACATGATACTGGATTAGAAGAAAACTGGAATCACATGATACTGGAGCTGAAGAAACCTAGAACCACAGGTTACTGGAACAGAAGAAACGTGGGTGCACATGATACTGGAACAGAAGAAACCTGGAACCACAGGATACTAAAACAGAAGAAACCTGGAAACACATGATACTGGAACAGAAGACACCTGGAACCACAGGATACTGGATCAGAAGAAAACTGGAATCACAGGATACTGGAGCAGAAGAGACCTGGAACCACAGGATACTGGAACAGAAGAAAACTTGAATCACAGGATACTTAAACAGAAGAACACTAGAACCACAGAATACTGGAACAGAAGAAAAGTACAACCTCAGGATACTGGAACAGAAGAAACCTGGAACCACAGGATATTGGAACAGAAGAAACCTGGAACCACATGATACTGGAACAGAAGAAAACTGGAACCACTGGATACTGGAACAGAAGAAACCTGGAACCTCAGGATACTGGAACAGAAGAAAACTAGAACCACAGAATACTGGAACAGAAGAAAGCATTTACAGCAACAGGTTCCTTTCTTTTGGAAGAAAAGATTATACTATTGAAAGCTGACTGTCATACTGTAAGTGACCTTGCCAATGTATTATGGTTTGCCCCAACCACTGTAACTGTCACCTTTGCGACACAGATTGGTCTGCATGTAAATAATGAAAAACAATATAAATAAATGGATGTGAAATGAAGAAAAGGAATTTATACACTGAATAATGTCATTACAAGTATTAACCACGTGCAGTTACCAAAATTACGGTATTTTCACTATAGTGGGCCTTTAAGTAAAACATAAGAGATTAAAGAAACATTGATGAATTGAAGTGTAGTAAATAGTGACAAGATGGGTAATTAGAGATCTAAAGAATGGAAACTCATCAGAGATAAACGGGAAAAGCTATAAAATATTCAACAAACCTGTCCAGCAGTGGTATATGGAGTAAGTTGGAGAAGAGCTACAGGGGAATACTGTACAGCTAGGCAATGCTCAGAGACTGCGATGACAATTAATGATGATTATTTTTGTTAAATTCTTTGTATTCATTTTTTAATTTAATAGAGACAACAGTTACAAGTAACAGTGTCACAGACCCATGAAGCCAACATTCAAGCAAGTTTGACATAGCCTACACACTAGCAAATCTGAATCTGCTTTTTAGTATTCCAAATTCCAGTGATCACAAGTCTAAATATATCCCATTATAAAATAACTCTCAAAAAGGAGTCCAACCACCCCCATCCCCTATCCCCACCCCCACTCCTATCCACAGTCCAAGAAGTCCTAGTTAGAGTTAGAGAAAAATGGTCAGAAAAGGATCCCAGGAAAAATATGCTCTAGTGCAGCCTTTCTCAACTTTTTTACCTCAAAGGAACTCTTGCAATCATGCTAGGATTAGTCCATTGGGAAAATGCCCCTCCCATTGGTAGCGGTCAATGGGGAAGAATGCTCCCCATGCAGTGGTGGTCAGAATGCCAGCCTTACAGTCATGTCTCTGGCTCTGCCAAGTAGTGTTCACCCTGGAACTATGTAGGAACTATCACATGGAAGGTCAGTTAGCCACAGCTCAAGAAATCCCTAGCCACTTCTGGAGGAAACCTAGGGTTCTACAAACCCCTGGTTAAGAATGGCTGCTCTAGTGTAGCCAGTTGATTAGAGAGCTAGCAGTGACACTTGTGAATATCTAAGTTACCCGCTAAGGTAGAAATAATATGTTTTTATTCTAGCCAACTGCCTTACGCTCAATGGCCTTTATGTGCTTTGCCCCTGCTGCTATGAGCAGCTTGACATAAATGTAACAATGAGTTATTTAAGGCTTTCTGGGCTTATTAAAGAGGGTGGACTGAGTTTTTACAGTTTAGGAAATTAATTTTCTAGTGTAAAACAGTATTAGCTTCAGAAAATTTCTGATGGCCACAGTGTTGGCCAACTGTTCTATCAAAACCAGCAAGACACATGTTAAGGTTCAAAGTGTCAAAATGAAGGAAAAGCAGTGCTAACAATTATTTTTGTGCATTGCTGGAGGTTTGGCAGGGGCATGTCCTTTGCCTATATACTACATGCTATAATTGGTCCTTCTTTCCCATCAGTATCTAATGGTGAGGCTGGAAGTAAGGTCGACCCCATCTCAATGATGATTATTTTTAATTATAGACTGCTAACGGTACTTCCTTTACCATACCACCCCACTAACCCCTGTTAGGATTGTCCCTCTTTTGGAACCAAATCCCTCTGTCCCTCTTTCTTCCTCATTTGTCATTCTTAATGGCATGATAAAAAAACTTTTATAGAAATTCTTACATCTACCTATCAAAAGTGTTTCAGTGCACTAAAACTTTTATCTAACATTTAAATTATTTTATTTGTTATCTTAACTGTTTCTAGACCACCCTATAGCAGAACTACTGCTACAGGGTGGCAGGGCTGCGCAAAATCACGTTTATATACGTGAGTTTGCATTTCCAGGTAGGGAGTGCACGCGCCGCCCTAACCATGCTGCCATTTGCGGCTACAGCTGTTGATCACAGGGTCCCAGCCAGAGATTCCCCACCGGCACCCGGCGATCACCGAGGAACAGTGACAGGGGAGAGGTCTGTATGTAAACAACACAGATCTCTACCCTGTCAGCACCAGCATGCTGCTTTGCAATGCTCTGCATAGCAGAGCAATACAAAGCAGCATGCTTATATAGTAAAACACACACAGCACAAAATAAAACAGCACACAGTTAGCCCTGTGATCATCCCCGATGTTAACCCCTTCCTCCCCAGGGTCATTAGTACAGTGTCAGTGCTTTTTATTAGCAATGATCACTGTATTAGTGTCACTGGGGATGTCAGCGTAAGTTAGTCAGTCCCCCCCAGTGTCAGAATGCATGCCACAGTCCCGCTATAACTCACTGATCGCCGCCATTACTAGTATAAAAAAATTCCAATATCTATACCGCCATTTGTAGACACTATAACTTTCATGTAAACCAATTAATTTACACGTATTGGGATTTTGTTTTAGCAAAGACATGTAGCAGAATACATTTTGGCTTACATTTATGATGACATTTGATTTTTTAAATTTTCTTTAATAGTACAGTATTTTCTGGCGTATAAGACTACTTTTTATACTTAAAAATATACCCCAAAAATTGGGGGTCGTGTTATACGCGGGGTATAAAATGTGAACCTTGAGTTTGTTTGGGTCAAGCTGGCTGGATGTGTGGTAATACTGTACATATAGTACACCGCGCTGAGCCAAGCTGGCTCAAAACAAATGTCCCTATGAGAGATTAATCTGTCAGCCCGCTGGATGTGCGGTATATACAGTATACTGCGCTGAGCCAAGCGGTTTCAAAACGTACCGGTACATCCGTACTGTAATCAGTTATAGGCTTTAGGGGGGCCAGTAGGAGTAAAAAATGATCTGGTGTCAGTGGGAGTAAACAGGGCCCTATCATTGGTTTTAGTGGTAGGAAAAAATCCTTCCATTGGTTTTAGTGGGAGGAATATTATCCCAAGAGCCAGTTAAATGCAAGCAAAAGGCCACATCCAACCCCCGAGCCACAATTTGGAGACCACTGGTTTAATCACGCACATACACACCCACAGAGGTTTAACTGGGTGGACTGGTGTCTTTATTTACCAACCAGTCTATGTAATATTGAAAATAAAAAAAATATAATAATAATAAACAGTTGTGCAACTGTGTGTATGTACTCAAACTAAACACCTTTACAGTACAGTAAATAAAAATCACCTAAAAACATTTTAAAAAAGCACTTTGTTGGTCCGACACATGGGGTACCCAAATCTAAGAAAGCAAAAATGTTCACTAACACAAAGGGCAGTTGTTAGAAGTGTTATAATTGGGATAGCATTCCACCAAGTTAATATTTAAATGGCATATGCAGTATACATTTCTCATGTATGCTGAACCAAATATTCATCACTTAGGAACAAACTACAATTCCTTGGAAACCTCTTCCTAGCAACACAGTACATCCAGTGGAGACCAATGCTATCCTTTGTATATAATGTTTGCCTACTTGCAATCCGCTAGACAACGGATTGTTGTAAAAATTATATATATATTTATTTATAACTCATGGGACCACAGATTGCAGCAAAATTTGCAAAGGATTTGTCAAACAAATCTGATTTCTTTTTATGAGGACGTGAGCAAAACCTTGGACAGAGGGGTGGCGGTGGACATGGTGGATTGGATTTTGAAAAAGCGTTTGACACAGTTCCCCACACATGGCTAATGTGTAAGGTAAAGTCTACAGGCTTGGAAAATGTAGTATGTAAATGGATATTAAACTGGCTAAAAGATGGTATTCAGAGAGTAGTGGTTAATAGTTCATACTCTGAATGGTCTGGGTTTGTCAGTGGTGTACCCCAAAGTTCAGTGTTGGGACCCTTACTTTTTAATATATTTATAAGTGATATAGGGTCTGGGATTATAAATCCCATCTCAGTCTTTGCAGATGACACCAAGTTTTGAAGTGGATTAACATCCTTACAGGATTTCTCCAACTTACAAGCCGACCTCAATGCTCTGTTTAATTGGGCAACTATGTGGCAAATGAGGTTTAACGTTGATAAATGTAAGGTTCTGCACTCGGGGGGCTAAGAATATGCATGCATCATACATACTAGGGGGGGTACACCTGGGGGAATCAATGGTGGTGAAGGATCTGGGGGTTCTGGTAGATCACAAGCTTAATAATGGCATGCAATGCTAAGCTGCGTTTTCTAAAGCGAGCAAAATCCTCTCTTGTATTAAAAGAGATATAGACTCCATTAAACTAACATTTATAGGTAAAGTTGATCCAGGGAATATCTGATTACCTCTCGGGGGATCAGGAAGGAATTTTTTCCCTGCAGGAGCAAATTGGATCATGCTTTGCTGGTTTTTTTGCCTTCCTCTGCATCAACTGTGGGTGTAGGATTATAACTTTTTTTTTCTTATGGTTGAACTGGATGGACTTTTGTCTTTTTTCAGCCAGACTAACTATGTAACTATGTAACTCCAGAGAGAGAAGTATCATTCTACCCCTGTACAAATGATTAGTAATACCTCATCTGGAATATGCAGTTCAGTTTTGGGCACCAATTCACAAAAAGAACATTGGGGAACTGGAGAAAGAACAGAGAAGGGCAACCAACTGATAAGAGGCATGGAGGAGCTCAGCTAAGAGGAAAGATTAAAGGAATTTAATTTATTCTCTCTTGAAAAGAGGGTATTAAGGGGGGGGCATGATCACCATGTATAAATACATCAGTGGTTCATATAGTGAACACGGTGTAGAGTTATTCCCCCTGAGGTCATCACAGAGGACAAGGGGGCACTCTTTACGTCTGGAGGAAAAGAGATTTACTTTCTAAATACGGAAAGGTTTCTTCACAGTGAGAGCTGTGAAAATATGGAATAGACTCCCTCAAGAGTTGGTTCTGGCCAGCTCAGTGGATTTCTTTAAAAAAGGCCTGGATTCTGGAGGACTCTACAGGTCAGTTCTCTGGATCCTCCCCGTAGTTGTAGAAGCTTGGGGAAGTTTCTAGATGCCAGTGGGTGGGAGGCCAGAAGGAGCTGATCTGCATATTCATGAGAGTCTGACCAATCCCATGCAGGAGGCTTGGCAGTGTAGCAGACTGGCCCATAAATATGAGAGATCATGGCCAGCAGGGGAGCGGGGTAGAAGATGGAGTACTGAGGTGTGCCACTGTGTAGCCTGGGAGTGGACCACAGAGAACAGGGGTTCTGCCTCCAAGCTGGAGGAAGGAAGGAAAGGAAGCTGACAGAGAGAGCTCCACTGCCTTACAGTTCACTGAGGAAGGACAGCCTGTTCACCTGGAAGAAAACCTCCCCAGAAAAAGCCTGAAAGCAATTTTTCCAAAGCTACAGGACACAGGGAAGTAGTGAAGTGAGTACCTCTACACCTTGGGGTCTAAAGGAGAGAGGGCTGCTAAGTGCTATACTCAACCAGTTCTCCCAGGGACAGTGCTGCAAGCCTACACTAGAATCTATTGCTCTTGGATACTATTCAAAAGGCAGCCAGGTTAATGGGTCATTTCTATCTGGGATATGAAGAGGTTCACTTAGAGGGAACCAAGAGCCCCTCATAGAAACTTTGTTACTGGTCCATGAAGACACTGATACCACTCCCGAGGGAATAGAAAGTCCAGGATTCTACATTTTGTGAAGTTTGTCCTCAGAGTTATTAGTCTCAATTCAAGTTGGGCATCACATATACCCCTAGACCCTATCCACATTGTTTACCACTAAATAAAACAACAAAAACAAGCCCATGGAGTGGTTACTGACTCTGAAAGAAAGTTTGAAAATGCATGCTGGCATGCAGTAAAACAGCGGGACTCAAAACCTGCAGCTTTCAAGGAGGTAGCACTATAAACTGAAAAAACATTAAAAAGAAGGTTAAAATGAAAAAATACGATATATCTTCCTATCTATTTACTGAAGCTAAAAGCATAAGAATTAAAAGTTGTTAATGTTGATAGAGAGTATTGTTCCATTTTGAATGTGTGTAGATGTAAACTCTTCAGAGGCTTGTCCTAATCCACCAATCAGGAAAGGTGAGGGTGAGACTAAAAACCAATACCTGGGCATAATCGAGGAAACTATGCAAATGGCTGCATGGTTTTAACCCTCACTTCAGTATTGTACCTAACAACCATCTCTATATTACCAATGTACCAAATCCCAACCTGTTTATCTTATCCACCCACTCAACATTGGCAGTAGACCTACGTGCTGTGTACGGGCACACCCTTCAATGAAGATGCTTTCCTACACAAAAAAATTGGATGATTGAGAATATATTTTCTCTAGAATATGTTTAACATATGAATTTATGTCGTTATGTGACAACCCTTGACTCTCTTTCCCATTGGTTGCTAATATTTATCCTCCTTACCATGCAGAAGTGTATGGTGTTCACTATCTGTCCTGAAACTAACACAGCTCATGTTCATTCTCGTGCAACGCAGCCTCATGCAGCTAATGCTCATGCTCACGTGTCAGCACACAGACTTGGGCCAGTAACATGCATTCATTGACACGTCAGTGCACACCCAATCCAAGGAATGGCACTAAGCTGCCTATTTAAAGGAGACCCTAGTGTGTGTAATCACTGAATGTTGTTCAGCTTCCCTGTGATCTGTGATCCTGCGCTTGCTGACTGATCTCCTGTTATTGACTCTGCTTTCTCCTGACCTTGCTCTGTGGATTCTACATACTGACCTTGACTTGCCTCTGACTTCTCTCTGCCTGGTACTTACCTCCCTGGTAATGACCTCGGCCTTCTACTCGACCTCGCTCTGCCTGCTTCTCTGATACTGACCTCAGCCTGCTACCTGTCCACAATTCTGCCTTACCGTGTATGACCCTGGCTCACCATGATTATGTCTCTGACCCTGGAAGTCATCTTCTACCAAGCTACCGGCACCCGTGCTTCTTTGAGCCTTGTACCTCTGTCACCACATTCAGGGGTGCTCGGACCAGAGCAGCAAGGGAAGCCCTTTTGTCAGCTTGGCCACCAACCATGGTATGTGACACTATCTTTCCTTCTCTGATATGCTCTTGATAGATGTCTTTGCTTATAGCCTCAGTTTGCAAACCTCTTACTTAACGTTTTTAGCTTCACATTCAAATCAATGGCATTTGAACAATTTTTGGTCCTCACATATTTGCACACCGGTACACCTTTTATTGAGGCAGGTGGATAAAAATTGCTTGCATGCAGCAAATTGTTTAAAACCCAGCTCTTCATGACATATTTCCAGGAATTAATTGTCATGGTACAGGTATGTAGATGATTTCCTCATTTAATGAATGGGAACTGAGGATTTGCTAATTGAATTCTAGGAAAAATGTAATGTGACAATAAGGAACTTATTATAATGATGTGAGCGATGTGTTTTTGTATTTTACAATATACAGTACCTTAATGAAGGGGAAAACATCTACTAATTTGTTTTAGAAAAGCATGGCTACAAACAATTTACTACATGCAAGCAATTTTTATCCCGTGGCTCTAGTTAAAAGTATACCAGTGAGTCAATATCTGAGGACATGAACATTGTAAGCCCCCTGGATACTGGAGAGACAGCTAGATGGACATTGTTGAACTTTCAACTGAACATGCTGTACTGTAAAACCATATATCCAAGCAGAGTTTAAGGTCAATGGGTGATTGGTGCATAGGTGTATGAGAACTGGATGAGTAGGCAGCACCTGGAGGGGGTAACATAACATTTTCTCCTTTATTACCCACATTTATATTGTATACTTCGAGGAATGATGGAGTCTCAAGAAAGACATATGGAGTGGATTGTTGCAATTTGTTTTGTTTTTATTTGTTTACCAGATGAAAATTTCACTTTCAGAGATTTGGATGCATCTCCAAATGGACACAGAAATGAATGGCAACGAAAAAAATGTTATAAAAAAATTAACAAATGCATTAATTTAATTCGGATGATGTCACATGATGTGATAGTAGTTCGAGGCCATGGGGAAATGAATTAAATTGCCAATAATTCGGATTTGGAAAACAAATGGATCGGTTCCATTCATCAATTCGGATGCACACGATACCAGTCAATATCATCCAATCAGCTCATGCTAATTCTTGAGTTAATTGGACTAGCGTCCGAAAATATCAAATCCAACCAATTTGATAAATTATTGAATATATGCAGTGCCTTGAAAAAGTCTTCATACCCCTTGAAATATTTGCACATTTTGTCATGTTACAGCCAAAACGTAAATGTATTTTATTGGGATTTTATGTGATAGACCAACACAAAGTGGCACACAAGTGGCACTTTCTCCAGTTCCCCAATGTTCTTTTTGTGAATTGGTGCACAAAATTGAACTGCATATTCCAGATGAGGTCTTACTAATGATTTGTACCGGGGTAATATGATATCTCTCTCTCTGGAGTCTAAACCTCTTTTAATACAAGAGAGGATTGTGTATAAACAGACTATCCGGGCCAGTAAAGAAGATGGCCTCCAGTGGACTCCCGATTACATGATGATGTCATAGCAGACTCCACCAGAACCTGTTTCGAGACATGGATGCCATACTGGGTCTCGATCTAAATAGACAAAAGGAGAGCCAAGCCTCGATTTGGATCCTATTAGACATAATTATACCAAGCCTCATACTGAATCTGCATTTGATTCGACCAAGCCTCAAGGTCGGAACATACCGTACCTACAAGCAAATGTTCTCATATTAAAAAGAACAAATGTAATGCAAACATGAGCAGCAAATATGAATAAATAGATTTAAAAATTGATGATAATATAGCAGTAGCAGGTACATAAAATGAAGCAATAAAAACAAAAAACAAAAAAGGTTGTGCCAAATAACCACCTATACAGAAATCCCCATCTAGTGGCGAAACAAAAAATTGGCAAACCAATGTCAAAATAAAGAAATAATATTAAAAAAAGAAGAAAAATAAACATAAGAATAAAAATTAAAAGTGCAAATAAAAATAAAAGTCTAAGGGGATTCACCCATATAAAACAAGCTTAGGTTAAGCATCAACAGACTGGAATTGTAAACCCAAATACATCACAATGATGACAGCTAAAAACAACCCAAATCCCTTCACACTGGTAAAAAAACACTGACCAATGCAAAACAAAGTTCTGCTGGCCAAAAAAACTAAAAAAAAAAATATATAAATGGAACAGAGGAGAGTAGGAGAGGTAGGTGTATTTATGCATCATTAATGAACAAGTTGACATCCCAGTCAGTGTTAAGACCATGATGTGCACATAGCACCATCTAGTGTGCTACTAGAACAGGGTTGACAAATTTATTGTGTATGACTCATGGTAACTGTGTGAGGCTGTGATTAAGGCTGGATTACTGCAGGTCAACTTGGATTGCTTAACAGATTGGGACTCTATCGCCTCCACCTGGCTCTGGAGGATCATAGAACCTTCCAAAAGCCAGTGGGTGGACCGGAAGAGGTGGAGGCCTAATATGCATGCTTATGGGAATCTAAGCAATCCTAGTTTTGGAGGCCCTGGTAGAGTGGTGGACCAGCCCATAAATATGGGATAGTCAGGCCGGCAAGGAGAGTTGGGAGGAAGATGGAGTGCTGAGGTCTAGTGGGAAATGGCCTCCAGGCTGGACTTGGGCTGGCTCAGGATGATCCATTCAGCAGTATGGCATGAGCAGGATCAAGGCCTGGGAGCAGTGGGAGCAAGGAGGACAGAATGAGCACATCAACACACCCAGGGATTCACAGAGGGAGAGACTGCCATGTGTAGCAAGGATTCAAAGGACAGCGCTGTGCTTAATCCTTTGTCTTTGTCCTGAGAGATCTACAGAGCAGCCAGGAGGGCTGGTAATGTCTGCAGGCTGTGGAGCTGGAAGCAGTTCTGCAGGGGAGAGGAGACATCTCTGCTTGTGATTTACAAGAAGCTAAGTTGATTTTTGAAGGGGCTGCAAGTTACTCGCCCATGAGGGGCTGTTGCTACTGGTCCGCAAAGACTGATGGCTTTCAAGGAAAAAAACTGTACAGGATCTGTGTCTGTAAATAGGAAGGACGTTGTCCCTATGCATTGATTCAGTTAAGCTGGGCATCCTTTAATCCCTGTTACCCTATCCAAGTTATTTCCTCTAATAAAATAACAAAAACCAAACTCATGGACTGTTCACTTACTGTGGATGCAAATGTGAAAAATGTGTGTTGCCTGGCTGTGCAGAGCTTAGGAGTACCTAGAAACACAGTGGCCCTCATGAGGCTAGTGCTACATGCATAAACTGACTTTTAGGAACATAACATAGCCAGGACTTGTGGTGGCAGCAGTCAGGTGGAATAAAAGAGTTAGGATCTGTGGTTTTGAAAAAAGTTAATGCAGAGAAACTATTCCCATCATTGGAAATTTTGAGATCTAAAAAATGAATTTCTGTCTGGCTAGCTTCATAGTTTAAAACAATCCATCTGTTGTTACTATTGAACATCTCCATAAAGGACTGAAGAGCATGCAATATACCCTCCTATATGAGGAGCACATCGTCAATATATCTGGCCCACAAAGCCAATTCGGGTCAACGTTGGGCAAAAATAACCTCCTCTTCCTCCTACCTGGCCATGAACAAATTAGCCAGGCTGGGGGCATTTTTAGCCCCCGTAGCCATCCCCCAATTATGTAGGAAATATTGACCTCCAAACCAGAAATAATTCAGAGAGGCTGCAAATTTCAACAACTCCATAATGAAATCTTTTTTGTTGTCCTGGCAAGTCTGAATTCTGATCTAAATAATATAGTAAATTAATAGACCTTCAGAGTGCCACATCCAAAATATCAGAACACAAATATACTGGAGGAGAGAGAGAGACCCCCTGACAACTCATATTAAGCAGACTTTATAGGTACATCACGAGACAATAATGTATAAAACAAAAATGATGTTTATTGTGGATACATCCTATTATTAAAAAAATATATACACATACGGTTACCTAAAATCAGATTCTTTACAACTACCCTCTACTGGACTGGTACATCAGCTAGCCTGTATCTGTATGCACACTCCTATAGCATAATAGTTGTATATGCACAGGCTCACTTGTCCAGATCCAGATATATCAACGCATTTCACAATTATATAGCTTCATCAGGATAATGAGGTTATGATGAATACAGGCTAAATATAAAGGGAAATAACAGTTTATACAAAATGTAATAATCAAACAATGTGTAACCCATGTCATATAAACATATGGAGTATGTTACAGTGTGAAATACTGACCCATAAGATGGTAGTGACCTACTCACATTGTAACATACTCCATATGTTTATATGGCATGAGTTACACACGAAAATTGTTTGATTATTATATTGTGTATAAACAGTTATTTCTCTTTATATTTAGTCTGTATTCATCATACCCTCATTATCCTGGTGAAACTATCTAATTGTGAACCGCATTGATATATGTGGATCTGGACAAGAGCACCTGTGCATATACAACTATTATCCTATAAGAGTGTGCATACAGATGAGGGCTAGCTGATGTACCAGTCCAGTAGAGGGTAGTTTTAAAGAATCTAATTTTAAGTAACTGTATGTATATATTGTTTTTGTAATAATAATAGAATGTATCCATAGTAAACCTAATTTTGTTTTATACATTATTGTCTCGTGATATGCCTATAAAGTCCCCTTAATAGGAGTTGGCGAGGACTCTCTCTGTCTCCTCCAGTATAGTTTTGTTCTGATCTAAATAATACTCCACATGTTTAAAGCCTAGTTGGTGTGGTATCACTGTAAATAGAGATGTGATGTCCACTGTCACTAGAAATGAAGATGTGATGTCCACCGTCACTATAAAGATGTGATGTCCACCGTCACTATAAAGATGTGATGTCCACCGTCACTATAAAGATGTGATGTCCACCGTCACTATAAAGATGTGATGTCCACCGTCACTATAAATAAAGATGTGATGTCCACCGTCACTATAAAGATGTGATGTCCACCGTCACTATAAATAAAGATGTGATGTCCACCGTCACTATAAAGATGTGATGTCCACCGTCACTATAAATAAAGATGTGATGTCCACCGTCACTATAAATAAAGATGTGATGTCCACCGTCACTATAAATAAAGATGTGATGTCCACCGTCACTATAAATAAAGATGTGATGTCCGCCGTCACTGTAAATAAAGATGTGATGTCCACCGTCACTATAAATAAAGATGTGATGTCCGCCGTCACTATAAATAAAGATGTGATGTCCGCCGTCACTATAAATAAAGATGTGATGTCCACAGTCACTATAAATAAAGATGTGATGTCCGCCGTCACTATAAATAAAGATGTGATGTCCGCCGTCACTATAAATAAAGATGTGATGTCCACCGTCACTATAAATAAAGATGTGATGTCCACAGTCACTATAAATAAAGATGTGATGTCCGCCGTCACTATAAATAAAGATGTGATGTCCACCGTCACTATAAATAAAGATGTGATGTCCACCGTCACTGTAAATAAAGATGTGATGTCCACCGTCACTGTAAATAAAGATGTGATGTCCACCGTCACTATAAATAAAGATGTGATTTCCACCATCGCTATAAATAAAGATGTGATTTCCACCATCGCTATAAATAAAGATGTGATTTCCGCCGTCACCATCCAGCAGCCTCTCTTATGCTCCTGATTATTAAGTAAATTGATAGCATGTCTTGTATCTTTAAGATTTAAGGGCACTTTTTTAACCAAAGGTTGGAGGTAAACGTCTATGTATTTTCCCACTCTGTAAGTAATGGAATAAGCTCCACTAGTTATAGATCTCCCAGGTGGATTTACAAGCTCCCTATGTATTTTATGTAGGTAATACATAATGGGGGTACGTGGAGCTAGAGGGCTCTTTCTTATTAAGAATTCCTTGTTTGAAACCTCTATTAACAATCTTCTATAACTCATTTTTATAGGGATTCACTGAATAAATGTATGTTTCTTTATCAGATAGGATATTGTTCAATTCAGCTATATAGGCACTTCTATCCAAGACCACAATGCCCCCTCCTTTATCGGCCGGTCTCACGACTGAATCTTTCTGATTGCATAATTGATCTATACCTTTTTCTAAATCCTGTCGCATTTTAGGGGTTGTTGGTTTCAATTTATATAAATCCCTTAAAACTACATACCTAAAGACTTTTATGGATGGTACAGTCCCTCCCAGTGGATTAACCAATGAGGCGTTAGCTAAATTAAAGTGTTGTTATGAAATGAATTATTGATAGACATTGGCACACTTTACAGGATAACAGAATTGTGGGACCCTAATTGCTACCACAAGTCATTTTTAGAGGGGCATCCTCATTAAAAGATAGCATTGCCCCCAGTATTTTAGACAACCCTCCCATCACTCTCCGGTCGCTCTCGTTTTTTCAAGATCTACAAGAGTTTTTTTCCCTATAGGAAATGTTCTATCTGACAAATAATGAGATAGGAAAATAGATACTTTTATCTCCTCAGTTACACAGAGGAGATATTCTAATTCTAAAATCATTAATTTACTTGCTCCTCAGTCAATATAGGTTTATATGCATCAGTGCATGTGTGGTCTCTAATATGTTGGTAGGACCACGCGTGTTTAAAGTACCAGACTAGGAGAACATTTTGGGTATTATTAGGAGAGGTTTTCATAACCACAGTGTCTTCACACATTTTGCCACAGTACACATCTCTAGCCACCAATAGCGGCATGGGTAGGGTGGTGCACGCACACCCCCTACACGGTAATGCAAATCACACATATATATATATATATATATATATATATATACACGTGATTTTGCGCAGCCCTGCCACCCTGTAGCAGTACTTCTGCTATAGGGCGGTAGGGTGGAGGGCAAGTGGTTAATCAGAGGGTCATGGTTATCAGGTAAGCCTGCACAGTGTTATCCAGTGGAAGTCTTTTCCAATTATCTTCAGGATACCTGTCTCTTTAGTCTGTATATCTTTGGATGTGGTCATGTTTTTCACTTCCTCTTTGGACATTTATGGTTTTTTCACATTGGGACTTTCTGTAATTTTTTTCAATTTTTGTATTTTAGTTACATATATAGTATAGAACATATTTTTTTCTTATATTTGGTCACTATATTTATGACTTTCATTTTCACTGGAATTAGTGCAGCATGTTTTCACTATATTTATCACTATGTGTATGTATAACTCCTTTGCAACCAAATATCACCAAATTCTGTAGTCCAGTGGATTTTAAACAATTATATGTAAAATATTCCTGAAACAATGTATTGTCCAGTAGATTAGAAATAAACAAACATTAAACAAAGTATCAACTTGATTGGTCTCCAGAGGATGTACAGCACTGTTGCTGCAAAAAGGTCATTTAGGTCAAAGATTTGTAGGTTACAGGCGTGGTCCTATGTGATGATCATTTGGTTCAACATACATGAAAAATTTATAATGCTATTTCAGCACATGCCATTTAGAGAATAACTGGATGGAATGTTATCCCCATTATAACAACTGCACTAGTGAAACATTGCTGATATATAGTTACACGGTTAGACAGGTTGAAAAAAGACACACAAGTCCATCTAGTTCAACTAATAAAAATAATCAATAAATAGAAACCTCCATATAAAGGACCCTGCTGATCAAGAGTAAGGCAACAAATTATATATTTGATATCAATAGATTAGACATATCAAAGAATAGGGACATGAGTCCAGCCAGACAGAGCTGTATTTTAAGGTTTTTTAGCTGATTTTTTTTCTTTTTTACAATAAACATGTCTTGTACGAGTAGACCTACAGCTGAATGATTGTTCATTAATATTATTATTTTTCTTTTGATTATTGAATGTATTGAGATTTGAACAATAAGTTTTTTGTCTATAGCAGTTCCCATAGGAAGGAAGGCGTAAGACTTGATTATGTGTATCCAATGTACTCAGCGAGGCTCCAGACTTATTTTTGCATTTTGGAAGTTTCTAAGATATTTAAACAATTTAGCCTAAATTGTGGCCATCTGACTAAATCTCAATAGTTTTTTTGAACAAGTACAGTGTATTATTTGCCCTCCACATGTTCAGTAACAAATTATCATGGTTCAAAAATGTTGAGGCCCAAAAATAACTTTTATTTGAAGAAACATGAGAGATTAGTTTTATTATAAAGGTAGAACCTTGTTCAGAATACTTTGTAAGTCTTCTTTCAACCTTCTGTAGCATTTTTTTCCATTAAGAAAATGTATTTTTAAAAAAATCAGTGACCCATGATATGACATATTTAATTTTAGAAGTTTGTGCTGTACAAGTGAGAGTTAGGGTCAAGAAAGGTTCAGAACTTTCCTTTTTCACAAAGGTGATTTTTATCAGGAAAATGTTGCTTTTTGTATCTCATACTTAGAAGTATTTGGGAGCACAGTGGGTTTTAATGCTTTTGAGTTTATCAAGGTTAGATTTATAGCGGCCAACTTTTTATCGGAAGAAATGTAGCTTAAAAACCTTGCTCTTTTGCCCTTTTGCCCTTTTGCCCTTTTTCTACTTGTAGCATATTGCTTTGATTTTTTTTATTTATAAAGGTATATTTGAAGGATTGCTAGATCTGTGGATTGGGCTGAAGTGGTATGGTAAGGTTTCATACCTTCATCCCAAAATGCCTATAATCTAGACTGCAGATCCAGAGCTACAACAAACAGTAGAAATACGGCATACCGTACAAAAAACATTTTAGAAAACCGTGGGCTTCCAGTTTGTGATAGCAGTCTGGGGAAGGTCAAACTTGAGTGGCCTGCACAGATGTCTGACCTCTACCCTACTGGATGCCTTTGAGATGAATTGGAACACCAATTGTTAGCCAGGTCTTCTAATGTTTTGCTTTGTTTTTTTGCTGAATCAGCACAACTTCCAATGGACATACTTCAAACCTTGTGGAAACTTTTCACAGAGTAGTGGAGGCTGTTATGGCCACCAAGAAGGCCATAACACTTCATGGGAAAATCTGTACTTTTCCCATAAAGTGTTTATTAAAGAATTTAATATAGCATAACATGACATTATGACAGTCGACATAGTGTCACACTATAACAGATGAACATGAAGTAAACATCCGTTTGTTTGTTTGTTCAAACAATTAAAGCCTCAGATAAGTGAATGGGTGGGATCAATAAAGGACCAGTAATGTGTACAGAGAGGATACCATCATATATATAGAAGAAAGAAAAAAAACAAACAAGTAACATACAAACAAGTGCCATTGGGGGTTTCATGTGTTCCTTTTTGTAAAGTGGGGAGAGGTTGTTCTCTGGACCACTTATGGTTTGATGGGGAGGGGATCAATCAGGGTAGCACTGCAAAGAATGCCGCGCTCAATTTGATACTGAATCTTAAGTATTATGTGTCAACATACATTCTATTTTCAAATATTAGTTACCAATTTATGGTTAAGTGTGAATCATTCAATAAAAATATTGCGTGCCAACTAATTTACAACTAATAATAAATTACTAAACTCAAAATTTATAAAATGAATATAAATAATACATAAAACTCTGGTTTAGTTAATATTTTACTTTTTCCTGTTCATTTCTGTGTGTTTTGCCCACGGTCACAGTTCATTGTCTGTTACACTTTTTGGCCCTCCTTTTGGACCTTTATTTCACCTTTCCTTTCACTCCCATATTCCTTCCATTTACTGATTATGTTATGGTGTATTATCTATTGTCTTCTCATCTCATTATTTGTCTTGGAATGTCTGTGGCATTATTGTGATTAGCGCAACATCAATTTTCTGTACACTGTACATGGACATACTTTTCAGTAAGCCCACATTTCTGTATTAAAAATAATTTTTTTCATGGGTCTTATGTAATATTCTAATTTTCTCAGATACTGAATGTTGGATTTTCACTAGCTATAAGCCATAATCATCAAAATTAAAAGAAAGAAATGCTTGAAATATATCAGCTGTGCGTAATAAATCTATATAATATATGAGTTTCACTTTTTGAATTGAACTACTGAAATAAATTAACTTTTTGATGATATTCTAATTTATTGAGATGCACCTGTATATACACTCACTGGCCACTTTATTAGGTACACCTTTTCAATTGCTTGGTAACACAAATTGCTAATCAGTCAATCACATGGCAGCCACTCAATGCATTTAGGCATCTACACATGGTAAAATGACTCACTGAAGTTCAAACCGAGCATCAGAATGGGGAAGAAAGGGGATTTAAATGACTTTGAACATGGCATGGTTGTTTGTTCCAGACCGGCTGGTCTGAGTATGTAAAAAATTGCTGATCTACTGGGATTTTCACGCACAACCACCTCTGGGGTTTAGGAAGAATAGACCGAAAAAGATAAAATATCCAGAGAGCGGCAGCTGTGTGCTCGAAAATGCCTTGTTGATGTCAGAGGTCAGAGGAGAATGGGCAGACTGGTTGCTGCGACATTCAGATGGTAGGGTCAGAATTTGGCGTAAACAACATGAAAGTATGGATCCATCCTGCCATGTATCAAAGATTCAAGCTGCTGGTGGTGGTGTAATTGTGTGGGGGAGATTTTCTTGGCACTAACAAGGTGTACCTAATAAAGTGGCTGGTGAGTGTGGATAGATAGATAGATAGATAGATAGATAGATAGATAGATAGATAGATAGATAGATATACTGTATATACAGTAAGTGGCATGTTCCAGCAACAGTACAGGTGGTTTCCCATCTGCTGACAGAATTAATGAGTTGGGTTGAGTGCTTCTTCATCATTCAGGAGAAGCTTTGTATTTTTAACAATTAACACAAGGCATCCTCTTATTGGCCAAGATGGAAAATAAGACATCCTCCGTAATAAAAATACCAGGCTTCTCATTGCTTGCTTAAAGTGAAATTAAAGCTGGTGTTCTACATAACAGTGACCAGAAATAATACCCTCTCCAAAAATAATCCATAACCATCCACTAGTTATTGGCACTGTAATTGAGGATGCTAGAAAGTTTTTCATGAATCAGTATCAAGTTCATATGATCTGTGACTTCTTGAATAGAGACAGAGGATAGCCAGGCTTTGGCTATTTTCTATTTAGTGGCTAAGAAGAGGTACATGGCCAGTATCTGTTGATAGGAATGAAGGCCTGGAATCAAGCAGTGGAGGACAGCAATCTTAGCAGCCTTGGGTATTATTTGCTGGAACAAAGTTTGGAGTAGTCCAAAGATTCTGCACCAGAATGCAGTTAATTTTGAGCAGGACCACCCAATGTGAAATATTTTAATTTGGGTGATCATGTAAACATCTTCAAACACTGTTTTTGTATATGGAAAAGCAAAATGTTTATGCAGAAGCAATATTCAGCGACAAAGTTGTAGGTATTGGTAATTTTTTAAATCGGGTGTTTCATGGTGTTCTTGCAGAGAGGCTTAGGTAGGGAAGGAGCGAGAAGTCAGATAATGGTATATGAGTGCTCCAAAGCTGGATTTTGGCCCAACATATTGGCCAGTAGGGAGGGTTTGCCGGAGACTGCTCGATCATTTTTCTAGCATTGTTCCTTAGACAGGACCTGTTGACTACTAGTATAGTAGTATGGGGAAAAGGGGTCAGTCACTGGTCTGCTTGTTTATTACCAACTGTTTATGTTATTTTGCAACTGTCTCACAAAGGGGGCAGTGCATGCTATAAATTCTGCAGGGTGCCCAAACTTTTGCAGACGCCATTTTTTTGTTTTCTGTTATTTTGAAAGTGTAAATGATGGAAATAAAATCTAACTTTCGTTGACATATTATAAGAATGTCTAATCTGTAATTTGATGCCTTTTGGAGAGTTTTCCTTCTTTCCTTGGCTTCTTTATGCACATTAATACAAATTTTTAGCTGGGGTGCCCAAACTTTCGATCCCCACTGTACTTGTCGAAGTGGGGTTTTTTTTAAACATTTTCCATTCCAAGATTATTGAATTATTGTGTATTGTTGTAATAAATATCCACCCTTCAGTCCTGTTGTGTTGGAGAGTGTGATGCTACTTGGAGAGAGCACTACTTGTTACTACATGCTACTTGTTAACAAGGGACCCGAGAAAACAACGGTTCCTTTGGGAAGTAAGTGCTATCCTGAGAAAAGGACTATTGGCAGTCAAAACTTTCATTTTGTTTGGACATATACTTCAATGAAATGACAATGGGGGTTATTTAGTAAAACTTCATGGTGCAAAATCTTGCTCTGCATAGTAACCAATCAGCTTCAGGGTTTTACTGTCAAGTTAGAAGTTAGATTCTGAGTGCACCAGTTTTAGTAAATCCCCCCAATGTCTTGCAGAAGAGCTGATATGGTGATGAGTAAGCATAGATTTGTTAACACTTACGTGTTTGACTGATACAGACCCCCCTAATGTTCTTTTTTACAGAATAGGTTGTTTTTTCTGATATTATCATAACAGTTATGTTATAAGTGCTCCATTTAAAAGTTAATAGTGCTTAGTGAGGTTCTCCTTTAAGCATTCACAAAGAATTCCCACTTAACAAGACAATTATTCACAGCAGCCCTGCCATCCCACCAGGACAGGCGGAGAATGATGCTCGCTGGAGCTGATTGATGATTTAAGTGCTGTGAATGTTATTGGTTTTGGGTTCAAGCTGAGAAAAATTGAAGCTAAAGAAAATGGCATCTGATCTATCCAGTCGCTCAAAGAAGCAGTAAATCATTGCAGAGCATTCCTCGGGGTCCAGAGTCAGCCATCAATCTGAGCTAAAAGGGCTGAAATTTCACAATCACCAGGAAACAGAGTTCCTACTTTTACCTTGCTCACCCAAATCCACACACTCCTTCAGTGGAACACTTCATTGATCATTAGGTTTTGCTAAATGTGCCTGCTGGATATGGGTTTCTACAATGACTCCTTCTCCCCCCACCACTGGGCACTAAATGATGCATTTGCTTTTAAAGGGCTTGTGTCGTAAGCTATAACACCTGTGTGATCAGGCTCTCATGGAAGCAGTTATTTCCCATTTCAATGTAATCAATCTCAAAACCATGATGACACCCTGGCGTGTATTTATAGAAAAAAAAAAATCACACAGCTATTCATCCTTCGTCCACATTCATTGTGTGTGAATGTTATCTGACTATTTTCTCTCCAGGTTTCATAAAGTGAATAAGGAATATAGTGCATTATGGCCACTAGATGGAGCCAATGGTCGTAGGAAATAAATACTTCTTTACTACAATTATTAGCTCCATCTGGTGGCCAAAATGCAGTATTTTTTTTATTCACTCCACTCTTTATAAGTGTTTCTGTAAAAACAGCTCCACCACCACCGCTGGGACATCTGCTTTAAAAGGGCCTCCATCATGAGTTATATCACCTGTGTAATCAGGCTCTTGTGGAAGCAGTTCTTTTTTCTGATTCAAGCACTGCAAATCAGATCCAGAGCAATGATGACACCCTGGAGTGTATTTATAAAAAAAAAACAGAACCAGTCACCTTGCAAAAAAGCATGTGCATTCTTTCTATATGAATATTATTAGGCTATTTTCTCTCCAGGTCGAATGTTCTTCATAGCTTCAATCAGGAAAATAGCTTTTGTCTTGGCACAAGACAAATGCACAGGCAGTTTCACTGGATGAAGCATTGCTTTCTAGGAGTTAAAGAATTGCTTCTTTTACAAGGGCCCAGTCATACAAACGCTTCTCTGTGTGACAGATTCCCTTTAAAATATATCTAAAGACAAACTTTTTTTATGTTTATTTTTGGTCAGAGCAGGGAAGGGTTAAAATTACATTTTTTTTTTTTTTACACCTGTGTCCGGCCAAAGAGCTTTCCCTTCTGATAGGCAGGAAGGTAGAAGAATTATCTCCAAGGTGAAGGAGATGCCCTCTTAGACAGTTGCCACCAGGAAATAGTGTGGCGACTCCAAATCTGAAACAAAAATTACATACAAATTAGATAGAGGTTCTCTGTCCTATATACCCACATCCTGAGTAGTGCATATAGAACAAAAAGTGTTTTGTAGCAAAGCTCAAAGCTGACGTGGATGTTGAAATGAAAAAAAAAGATCTGTGAACCATGTTTTGGAAATATTGGACATGGTTCTATATGTTTTTTTAATATATGCACAATAAATTCTGTTTTTATGAATAGGTTTTACTTTGTTTCATTGACCATGTGCTCAGAAAAGTCCATTGCTAGAAAAACCTTTTTGTTCTATAATCACCAGGACAGATAGAGTAAATTTCCCTACTGGGGATCTGAGGCCTTGAAATGAATCAAAGTACATGTCTGGTGACCCAGAAGAGGACACCCTGGATATGGTAAGATACTAACATCAAACAAGTTATTCTGTTGTCTGCTGGGAACTGTTGTGTTCTCTTCAAGGGCCCCAACTTTGCCAGCAAATGGTTTACTTTTTTTCATCAATCACTGACCAGTGGGATAAAACTGAAACCATTACAGCAGGTTAGGACTGTCTTATACTATTGCTAGGTAAATGCAAATCAGTTCTGTTAATTACTGTTATTCAGAATACAGATGTTTAACCGTATCTCTCAGAGTGTCATTATTGTGTTATTGGTTGTTTGAAACACTTACTAATTCTCTCTTCTTTTAGGCTATGCTTGGCCAATAAATTCTTTAAAATATATCAAGATGTGTCAGTAAGCCCTAGTTTAGCAAGGTGTCATCTTCAGGTGTTCAGGGAAATCACAAAACAAGTCAGAAGCACTTCCATGAGTAGCAGTATGTATTGAATATACAGGTGTACCTCGGTTTATGAATTTAATGCGTTCTCCGGGACGTTTGGTATTGAGAAAAATTTGTAAACCGAAACGTGCTTTCCCATAGGAATGCATTGAAAGCCAATTAATCTGTTACGGAGGTCAGAAAAAAGTAAAAAAAAAAGTCGCTGTCACTATAGGTCAGTGCTCATTTTAAATGTAATGTACCAGCTTTTTTTTTTCACTATAGCTCAGAGAATCAGCTGTCACTTTCCCCCAGCTAAAAGAAAGAAAGTTTCCTTTTAGTTTATTTCCCCAGTTAAAAGAAACAATGTTTCCTTTTAGTTTCTTAAAAGAAACAAAGTTTCCTTTATCTCCGGGGAAAGTGACAGCTAATTCTGTGAGCTATAGTGAAGAAAACAAAAAGCCAGCAATTGCATTTAAAAATCAGCACCGACATACGCTTCGTATTGCGAAAACAAATTGTAAAAAATTTGTAAACCGAGGCATTATTTTCAATGGATTTTCATTTGTAAACTGAAATTTAAGTTAACTGAGGCATTCGTAAACCGACGTGCACCTGTATAGTCAATAAGATAGGAGTCTTCAATGTGTCCATGTGTTGGTTCATAGAATATAATCCTGATGTTCAATCAGTTGAGTGCAAGCCTGTAATACTCCTTCATTACAGGCTATTTTGCAGTTTTAAGTGCTGTGACAGTTTGACTAGCAATTAACCCGTCATCAGGGGCGGATTGACTATTCGAGTACTTGGGCACTGCCCGAGGGCCCGGGGTCAGTAGGGGGCCCCATGAGATGCCCCTGGTACCTTTCTTTGGCTTTTTCATAGGCTTTTTGGGTGTGGGCAAGGACACAGGGGCCCCATGATAACCTATTGCCCGGGGGCCCCATGAGTTTTCAGTCCGCCCCTGCCTGTCATGCAACACTGTACCCAAATTAACTTTATACCATTTGTTTGAGACAGATAGAACTTTCTTTTGGTTATATTTTTTAAATTATTATTTATTTTTTACTGTAGAAAGGAAAGAAGACCATAAACTGTGAAAAAAAAGTTTTCCCTACTTTCTGTTACAAAAACAATACAAGGACAGTACAAAACAACAAATAAAAAATCAAATAAAAATCAAAGGACCCCTTTTTGGAAAGTTGATCCCCAAGACTGTCTTATTTTTTGCACTGAGTTTGGTAATGGTGTCCTAGATACATTAAATGTACGGATCCTACACAGAGAATGGAGGAGGTGAAGGGAATAATGTACTGGTCATATAGAGTGGGAGGATAGAGAAGAAGAGGTTAATGTGCAGATGTGCAGGATAAGACAGATGAAGGGTTAATGTACAGGTCACATGCAGAGACAGTCTGAAAAGAAGATGTGTAGGAGAGGAGGTGGTGAGGGGGTTAAAAAAACATTTGGTGAAAATGAATAAATGGATCAGCCGATACAGATCCATCCAGTCATTACAAATTTATCACTTACTATGATTCAACAGAGGAAGGGGAGGGATCAACAATGTAAATTATAGCATGTGATCACTGTGATTGGCTATCAGAGCAATCACAAGGTACCGAACCGCTTGGTTCGACTCGGTACACTATGCCTGTGTACCGAGCCATCCCATAACAGCTCTATGGACAGCAATTAGTGGGCGCAATGGCTTTCTGAGGGTGTTTTCTCAATCGGTGTTCATGCACTGGGGAAATAACAGCCCGCTAATCTACTGTTTATAAATGTAAGTTGGTAGAAATTAGGTTAGTCAGAAAATGTTGTTCAAAGGACATTTTGACATCAGAGCACATCCATCCATATGTAAGGAAGGCCACATTATTTGCAGCAGAAAGAAACCAGTGCAGGAGTACAGTATGTGCATGTGCATTACACTGCCCATGCTTCTACGCATAGTGGAAGCACCAGACATGCAGTTGTGAGAGGGTTTGGCACCCCATGGACTATATCAACTTAAGCACTGCAGAGGGAAGTTGCTGAATGGTCATCATTAGAGATGAGCGAATTTTTCAAAAATTCGATTCGCCTGATTCGCCGAATTTTCCGAAAAAATTCGATTCGATTCGAATTTATTCGCTGCGAATTTTACTTATAAAAAGGGTTTCTAGGCTTCAGAGAGCCTTTATATTAGTGCAGAACACTGTACCCTTAATTTAAATGTCCTTGGAGTCTGCTGGGGAAGAGAAATAATACTGTCAGTCAGTATGACATGCAGATGAGTGCCGTCGATCTTAGAATCAACGCACACTTCACTCATTTGGGCAGTCACGGGGCCAAAGAAGAAGAAGGAGAAGAAGAAGAAGAAGAAGAATGAAAAGAATGAAAAGAAGAAGAAGAAGAAGAATGAAAAGAATGAAAAGAAGAAGAAGAAGAAGAAGAATGAGAAGAAGAAGAAGAAGAATGAAAAGAATGAGAAGAAGAAGAAGAATGAAAAGAATGAAAAGAATGAAAAGAAGAAGAAGAAGAATGAAAAGAATGAAAAGAATGAAAAGAATGAAAAGACGAATGAAAATAAGAAGAAGAATGAAAAGAATGAAAAGAAGAATGAAAATAAGAAGAAGAATGAAAATAAGAATGAAAAGAATGAAAAGAAGAATGAAAATAAGAAGAAGAATGAAAAGAAGAATGAAAAGAAGAATGAAAAGAAGAAGAAGAATGAAAAGAAGAATGAAAAGAATGAAAAGAAGAATGAAAATAAGAAGAAGAATGAAAAGAAGAATGAAAAGAATGAAAAGAAGAATGAAAATAAGAAGAATGAAAAGAAGAATGAAAAGAAGAATGAAAATAAGAAGAAGAATGAAAAGAAGAATGAAAAGAATGAAAAGAAGAATGAAAATAAGAAGAAGAATGAAAAGAATGAAAAGAAGAATGAAAAGAAGAAGAAGAATGAAAAGAAGAAGAAGAATGAAAAGAAGAATGAAAAGAATGAAAAGAAGAATGAAAATAAGAAGAATGAAAAGAAGAATGAAAAGAAGAATGAAAATAAGAAGAAGAATGAAAAGAAGAATGAAAAGAATGAAAAGAAGAATGAAAAGAATGAAAAGAAGAATGAAAAGAATGACAAGAACAATGAAAAGAAGAATGAAAATAAGAAGAAGAATGAAAAGAAGAATGAAAAGAATGAAAAGAAGAATGAAAATAAGAAGAAGAATGAAAAGAAGAATGAAAAGAATGAAAAGAAGAATGAAAAGAATGAAAAGAAGAATGAAAATAAGAAGAAGAAGAATGAAAATAAGAATAATTCCAGTAAAGCAAAAAGTGTTTCTGCAGAGTTCCTCTATTTCTGACAGTTCTCTGACAGTTCTTTCACATTTACAGCGATTGAAACATTGTATCTATTTGTTTCCTAATAAAAACATCTGTATCCTAAATGGAAACAAATACATACAATGTTTCAACCGCTGTAAATGTGAAAGAACTGTCAGACAGCTGTCAGAAATAGCGGAGCTCTCTGCAGGGACATTTTTGCCGGCTGTAGAAGGGATGAAAACGGCCGATCAGGAAAAATTCGATTCGACCATCCGAAGTTGGCAAAAATTCGGATTCGATGCGAATCGAATTTTTCCTGAAATTCGAAACGAATTCCACTTTGCCTGATTCGATTCGCTCATCTCTAGTCATCATCTTATCCTTGCTTACTTAAAACCTAACTGACTGATTCTGCCTCCCCGTGTATGACCCAGCTTACCCTCTGGATCTTGCTACTGCTTCTGTCCTACTTACCATCCACCTTGCTGCTCACTTGACCTTGGCTTCCTCCTTGGACCCTACCTTTGCCTCCCGATTTGGTTACCACTCTGCCCAGATGTCACCAACTTTGGTTTGTTTCTTGGGCTTTGTCTTGCCTCCTGATTCTGTTACCATTTTACTGACCTTGGCTCATTACATGGACTTTCCTACCTCCTGTTCTAGTACCACATTGTTCTTGTGCCCAGTTCCTGCCCAGTGATCTGCTGCTTCCAGTTCCATTCATCTTCTTGCAGCACAGATCCAGTCCAACCTGCAAACTCTGGCACCTGTACCACTCTGCCTTCACGTTCTCTGTCACCACCATCAGGAGTGTTGGGCAGGAGATGCAAGAGGAGCCTGCTCAGCTACCAGGTAAATAATACCTTGTTTCCCCAAAAATAAGACACTCATTTTTTTTGGGCTCAAAAAAACACACAAGGTCTTATTTTCGGAGTAGGTCTTATTTTTTAAATGTCCAGGTGTGGACAGGGGGTGCAGAGGTGAGCTGCAGGCAGTTGTGGATGAGGGTTACTATAGAGAGGGCCGGTTGATAGTTGTGAGCTGCAGTCAGGTGCTGCAGATTTGACTTGACAGGTGAGTTTCAGACAGGGTGCAGCTATGAGCCCCAGACAGAGTGCAGGGTTGAGTTGCAGACATGGGATGCAGAGGTGAGCAGTGGCCAGGGGGGTGCAGAGGTGGGTTGCAACTCAGCTAACCTCAGCTCACCTCTGCACCCCCCAGCCGCAGCTCACCTATGCACCCTGTTTGCAACTCACCTGACTCAATTTACCTCTGCAACACCTGACTGCAGCTCACCTTTGCACATCCCCCCTCCCCCTCCACTGACCTCATATGGTTAGCTAGCTTTGCAAAACACAGCTGTCAGCAGCCGGACCCTCTCTATAGTAACTCCCGTTTCAGGTCCTTTCTTCCTACACAGTGCACCAAGCGCACTTACTCACCGCTCCACCTCTTCCCCACTGGAAGCATGGAAGCTGGTGATCATCCCTGGGGCATCGGCTTCCATGCATTAGGCTGCAGGAGGAGATGCCCTGCCCCTAAACACACTGCATACTGCGCCCGCAAATATCTGTTCCTTCCCTGTCCCACAGTGAGTACAGAGGTAGGGAGGTAGAGAGGTTCTGTGGGAGCGGACGGTGCTGTTACTTCAGCTGCACTTCTGTGTTTATAAGAGACAGTAGATATGGGTGTGCACAGGGCCAGTGCCGGAGGTGGCGGAATGGCGTTCCGCCATTTTCCGGCTGAGAAAAAAGCCCTGATCACAACTAGGTCTTATTTTCGGGGTAAGTCTTATACTTTAGCAATTCCCAAAAATAGTACTAGGTCTTATTTTCGGGGTAGGTCTTATTTTAGGAGAAACAGGGTACTAGTGTAAGCAGGTGTTTCCAAGGGGTTTTCTGTATAAAGTGTTTTCTAGTGTACTTCTGATTGTCCTGCTTGCATTCTCTGTATAACTGTGTATTACATGTGGGTTCATTGCACTGTTTAATTATTGATTGGTAAGAGTTGGTAAGTCCTGAGAAGCAAGGGTTAACTCTACTGGTTAGGTTTTCTAAGGCTTTTTAGGAAGTACCACCATTTGTTGAGGCAAAGAATAATTAGGTTTTGTTGATTGTAATTAGTCATGCTGCTTTCAGGTATTCATGTGCCTGAGAAGTGCATACATACAAATATCAGCAGGCTGAAGACTCAATCACTCTATGCATGGGAGGGGAACAGGTGAGCTAGGATGTAGTTGCCATCTTGCTGCTTAACCACCTGCAGTGAAGCCATTCAGAGGAGGCTATTTTGCCATTGCTAATGACTATACTACTATTGACAAGTGCATAAGCAGCCAGCCTGTTGGGAAGCAATGTGACCTGGCAAAGGTGACGGAAGGCCCAGGTAGGGAAGGAGATTGTGTACTTTGGCTCCTTCCCTAGCAACCCAATACTGGTCCAACATTATGATACAGTGCATCCTAGGAACCCAGCCTGGACATCACAGAAGATGGAGTGAGGCCTTGGGAGAAGAGTAAGCATGGGATATGTACATGAGTTCATTTTCTTAGTATTCAAGTGTAATATGCGAATCAATGTCACTAGGATTGGGGTGACGGGTTACTGGGCTGGTGAAGTCTGGTGCAAGCTCAGCAGTACTGGCTGATAAATGCTCACATGCAGAAAGAAGATTAATGAAATATATTGATGAACTGTTATCCTTACTGTACCGTGTGTAATGAGGAACTGATGTCTGTATTGAATAATGTGAAGTGCTATGGAAGTTGGGCCATGGCCAAGGAGTTGTGGTTTTTTGAAGAAGCATTGCTTTTAAGTTGGAGTGCTGCCTTAATATCAACTTGCATTAAACGGAAGTCTCAGCCCACCTTTTGGGGCATTACATAGTTACATAGTCTGGCTGAAGAAAGTTATAATCCTATACCCACAGTTGATCCAGAGGAAGGCAAAAAAAACCCCAGAAAAGCATGATCCAATTTGCTCCTGCTGGGAAAAAAAATTCCTTCCTGATCTCCCGAGAGGCAATTAGATATTCCCTGGTCAGGGGCGGACTGACCATTTGGAAACACGGCACTGCCCAAGGGCCCAGGTTCAGTAAGGGCCCCATGAGATGCCCCTGGTACCTTTTTTCATAGGCTTTTTTGAGTTTGGGCAAGGACACAGGGGCCCCATGATCCCCTATTGCCCGGGGGCCCCATGAGTTGTCAATCCGCCCCTGTCCCTGGTTCAACTTTACCTATAAATGTTAGTATCCAGTTATATTCTGTGTATCTAGGAAAGAATTCAGGCCTATTTTAAAGCAATCCACTGAGCTGGCCAGAACCAACTCTTGAGGGAGTCTATTCGACATTTTCACAGCTCTCACTGTGAAGAAACCTTTCCGTATATGGAGATTACATTACTTTTCCTCCAAACATAAAGAGTGCCCCCTCGTCCTTGTCCACTAGCAAGCTCTCTCTCAGGATCCTTACTTGAGCTCAGTAAGTCCTATCCACACCAGGGCCGGGTATAGGTGTTGGTGCTTTCTGACTTGAAATCAGATAAATATACATAAAAATATACTCATCTCTGGTTAACAAAGCCAAACGGTGAGGAATGAGTTTTAACTACAGTAGGTGTTAAAGCATAGAGAGATTTTTTCCAGTGGTTACAATGACACATATTGGACATTTTCTTCCTAGAGCCACAGGGATCAAAAGTATTTGGCATCTAATGACCAACCACATCTAGACCAGACCATACTGGCGATCTCCCTAGAATCCAAACATCAGCTATGTAGATAACCATAACCGATACCGGTACACAATGTTCCATACCGTAGAATATTTAGAATATTTATGGAAATGTATGAAAATAAGTCCAAGAAATGTATGCACGATGAATATGGAACAAATAGTTGAAGAACATTAAAATGAAAGGCTAAGATTATCTTGCTGAATGGAGCCCTCTTAGATTGTCTTAATGAATTCATTGTTCCCCGCCGGCATGAACAAAGCTTTTACAACCTTGTGCTTTTCTGCCCTCCTGTCTTCTACAGCAGCTCATTCAAGTAGATGGAGCATTTCCCAGTGGGTCTGGGGATCTTCGTGTGGATAATCATATTATAACTCTGTGTAATGTTATGTAATACAATATAATGCAACATAACACAATAATACAAAACCAGAAAGGTCTGTTCTACTCATTCATTCCCAGTGCTTACCCTTCCCTATACTTTACCAAAGAAAAAAAATCATCTACAGGAAAATATGTAGTTCTGTCTTTCGCAACCTTTAAAAAATGTTTGTGTCTCGGTGAACCCCAGCTACTGCAAATTATTTTGTCTGTAGCTCACAGTCCATTTACGTGGTCAGTGAGCTGTAAATATAATAATTACATAGTTAGGGTAAAAAAAAAAAGTCCATCTAATTCAACCAATAGAAAAAATAAAAAATAGAAAACCTCCATATGCAGAATTCTATACTCACAGTTGATCCACAGGAAGTCAAAAAAAACTCCTATAAAACATGGTCCAATTTGTTGCAGCTGAGAAAAATAAATTCCTTCCTGATTCCCCAAGAGGCAATCAAAAATTCCCTGGATCAACAATCCAGGGATTGTACATAAAATAATAAAGCATGTGGCATACCCAGTATATTTGACACAACAACGCAGAAGGTTTTTTTAGCATTCACCTACTATATATACTGTACTGTAAGAAAACATTGTTTCAGTAACATGAAATGGAACACATAATAATAATAGCCAGAAAAGAAATGCCAACAGTGAAAATTGTTTTGTCCCATACATTTGAGGTCAGCAGAAAAGTGCCTTCATTGGTAGTTGGTGTAGTGGTCTCATACAGTGAAGGCTAATGGGAGGACCCCTTTTATTAATGATCATTTGGAGGACAATCTTACATAGTCGAACAGTGAGAAGATTGTACCTCTTACAGACAGCTAGAAATATTATTGGTATCAGTGGTTACAAAGAGTTAGAAATAATTTTTTGCTCTAGGAACCCCTAGCAACCTCTAGAGCAGCCATTCTGAACTAGGGTTCCATGGAAACCTAGGGTTCATCCAGCAGTGGCTGGTGCTTCATTGAGCTGTGGCTAATTGACCTCCCATCTGACGGTGCCTGCATAGTTTCGGGACCAACACCACAGGGCAGAGCCAGCTGCATGACATCAAAAATCTTTCGTTGTCTGCAAGGGTGGTATTCTGAGCACTAATGTAGCGAAGGCCAGGAAACACACATTTTCCACAGACATGCATTCCAGAGAGAGTAAACAGTCCTTGAGCTTGGTTTTTAAGTTTTATTAATGGAATTGAACTTGAGTGGGGTAAAGGGTGTATGGGTCGCCCAAGGAACAGTAACCTGAGGACAACTTCCTGGCAACTATATACAAGTCTTTACACAGCAAAACTCTCCTGGGAGAGCTCTCCTGCCTCTTCTGGTGTACGCCCCTAGACCCCAGATAAATCCTTTTGTTTACACAGCTGTCTAGAGGAATCCCTGGGCAAGGGGATCCAGTGCCTGCCACTTGAAATGTAACAGTCCCTGGTAAGGAGCTAATCAGGTTTCCCAACAGAGTGCTATTTTCCCCTTAACTGGTCCGGGTAGTGTAGGATTACTCACTCAGTCTTTGCCTGTGAGCAGGTCTAGGTAGGTGGCTGCCTTCAGGCCTTCTGCTGGGCTGGCTCCACAGGTAGTCCTCCCTCCAGGGACTGGTGAGGCTGAATGATCCTCCTGTCCAGATCCCAACCTGTAGGCAGGCCCGTTCCTACTGGGCCATCTCCCAGGCTCCTGCATCTCTTCCTCTCTCACATCTTCCACCCAAACTCTCCTGCTGCTGAGCAGGCTCAGTCATACTTAAGGGATGTCCTGACCCCATGCCATGCCTGCTCCCTGGGGATTGGTCAGGATCCCCTAAGTATGCAGATTAGCCCCTCCTCATCCCCACCCACTGCTTCCAGAATCTTCTCCAAGATTCTAGAGCAGGGGGAGGTATCAAGAAACTGATCTACAGAGCCTCTCAACCCTGACCCAAAGTTGACCATGCTGACTACTCCCAGGCTGCTGCTCAGCCTTTCTTTCTAACAATTAGCCTCTAGCTCACCATGGCTATGCAGAGAGGATTTCCCGATGGTGATAAGCGCACAACAGAGAAAGAGACTGCGCGTGTTCGGAGAAGAGCCCTAACACACCCACCCTATTCCGCTCTCTATCTTTAGGTACAGTGCCGAATTTGTAGAGGCCAATCTGCTAAAGATTTACTGCTGCTTAGGTGCTCTGGGCTTTAGCAAAATGGCAGGCTATGGCAAGAAGAAACAGGAACAATTCTGGAGGAAATTTACAGAGCACACACTCATTTTGGTAGCATAATTATTAATATGGAATATATGTTCCTTGCTAAAGAACATACTTTTTTCATCAAGTTATTATTGTTGGGTAAATTTCCACTTTAATGTCCCAGAATCTGAGCTTACAGCCCACTGTGCTCCAAGCTCCCACCTTATATCTGAGCACCCCGCAACCTCACCCATGAACATTAAAAGAAAACAAAAAAAAACCTGATATATCTGGTAAAAATTAAATACATCGGGCTTCTGCCTTTAGGATACCTATGATATTCCCTAAATAACACAGTAATTCAGTGCATTTTACCTGTCACAGGCAGAAGCTCTATAAATGACCCCAGGGAATGACAAAGAAAAGCTGTGTTCGGTCAGGTCACAATTTCTCCGGCATCCCTGTGACTAGAGATGAGCGAATCGAACCAGGCGAACCGGAATTCGAGTCGAATTTCAGGAAATATTCGATTCGCGGCGAAACCGAAATTTTGCCTACTTCGGGTGCGCGAATCGAACATTTCCCGATCAGCCGGCAAAAGTGTCCCTGCAGTGAGCTCCGCTATTTCTGACAGTTCTCTGACAGAAGGAACACATGTTTAGCGGTTGAAACATTGTATCTATTAGTTTACATTTAGGATACAGATGTTTCAACCACTGTTCATGTGAAGAAGCTGTGAGAGAACTGTCAGAAATAGAGGAACTCTGCACATACACTTTTTGCCGGCTTGGAATTATTCTTCTTTTCATCCTACTTCTTCTTCTTCTTCATCTTCATCCTCAGAAGAAGAGGATGAGGATGAGGATGAAGAAGAAGAAGTAGGATGAAAAGAAGAATAATTCCAAGCCGGCAAAAAGTGTATGTGCAGAGTTCCTCTATTTCTGACAGTTCTCTCACAGCTTCTTCACATGTACAGCGGTTGAAACATCTGTATCCTAAATGGAAACAAATAGATACAATGTTTCAACCGCTGTATGGAAGGACAGTCCCAGAACTGTCATTAATAGTCTATTTCTGACAGTTCTATGACATTCCCTCCATACAGCGGTTGAAACAGCTGTATGGAGTGAATGTCCCAGAACTGTCAGAAATAGACTATTTATGACAGTTCTGGGACATTCACTCCATACAGCGGTTGAAACATTGTATCTATTTTTTTCCATAAATGACATTCTGCAGATACACTTAGAGGAGCGCTGCAGATACACTTTTTGCCGGCTTGGAATTATTCTTATTTTCATCCTACTTCTTCTTTTTCTTCTTATGAGGATGAGGATGAGGATGAAGAAGAAGAAGTAGGATGAAAATAAGATTAATTCCAAGCCGGCAAAAAGTGTATCTGCAGCGCTCCTCTAAGTGTATTTGCAGAATGTCATTTATGGAAAAAAATAGATACAATGTTTCAACCGCTGTATGGAGTGAATGTCCCAGAACTGCCATAAATAGTCTATTTCTGACAGTTCTGGGACATTCACTCCATACAGCTGTTTCAACCGCTGTATGGAGGGAATGTCATAGAACTGTCAGAAATAGACTATTAATGACAGTTCTGGGACTCTGACAGTTCCATGACATTCCCTCCATACAGCGGTTGAAACAGCTGTATGGAGTGAATGTCCCAGAACTGTCAGAAATAGACTATTTCTGACAGTTCTGGGACAATCACTCCATACAGCTGTTTCAACCGCTGTATGGAGGGAATGTCATGGAACTGTCAGAAATAGACTATTAATGACAGTTCTGGGACTGTCCTTCCATACAGCGGTTGAAACATTGTATGTATTTGTTTCCATAAATGGATCCATTTATGGAAACAAATACATACAATGTTTCAACCGCTGTATGGAAGGACAGTCCCAGAACTGTCATAAATAGTCTATTTCTGACAGTTCTGGGACATTCACTCCATACAGCTGTTTCAACCGCTGTATGGAGGGAATGTCATAGAACTGTCAGAAATAGACTATTAATGACAGTTCTGGGACTGTCCTTCCATACAGCGGTTGAAACATTGTATGTATTTGTTTCCATAAATGGATCCATTTATGGAAACAAATACATACAATGTTTCAACCGCTGCATGGAAGGACAGTCCCAGAACTGTCATTAATAGTCTATTTCTGACAGTTCCATGACATTCCCTCCATACAGCGGTTGAAACAGCTGTATGGAGTGAATGTCCCAGAACTGTCAGAAATAGACAGAAACTGTCACAGAACTGTCCTTCTTCTCATCCTTCTCCTTCTTCTCATCCTTCTTCTCATCCTTCTTCTCATCCTTCTCCTTCTTCTCATCCTTCTCCTTCTTCTCATCCTTCTCCTTCTCCTTCTTCTCATCCTTCTCCTTCTCCTTCTTCTCATCCTTCTCCTTCTTCTCATCCTTCTCCTTCTCCTTCTTCTCATCCTTCTCCTTCTCCTTCTTCTCATCCTTCTCCTTCTTCTCATCCTTCTCCTTCTTCTCATCCTTCTCCTTCTCCTTCTTCTCATCCTTCTCCTTCTCCTTCTTCTCATCCTTCTCCTTCTCCATCTTCTCATCCTTCTCCTTCTCCTTCTTCTCATCCTTCTCCTTCTCCTTCTTCTCATCCTTCTCCTTCTCCATCTTCTCATCCTTCTCCTTTTCCTTCTTCTCATCCTTCTCCTTCTGCTTCTCCTTCTCCTTCTCCTTCTTCTCATCCTTCTCCTTCTCCTTCTTCTCATCCTTCTCCTTCTCCATCTTCTCATCCTTCTCCTTCTCCTTCTTCTCATCCTTCTCCTTCTTCTCATCCTTCTCCTTCTCCTTCTTCTCATCCTTCTCCTTCTTCTCATCCTTCTCCTTCTCCTCATCCTTCTCCTTCTCCTTCTTCTCATCCTTCTCCTTCTCCTTCTTCTCATCCTTCTCCTTCTCCTTCTTCTCATCCTTCTCCTTCTCCTTCTTCTCATCCTTCTCCTTCTTCTCATCCTTCTCCTTCTCCTTCTCTTTCCTCATCTCCAAGGGCATTTAAATTAAAGGTACAGTGTTCTGCACTAATTTAAAGGCTCTCTGAAGCCTAGAAACCCTTTTTATAAGTCATCTTCGTAGCGAAGAAATTCGCATCGAATCGAATTTCACACTGGAATTCGCCGAATCAGCCGAATCGAATTTTTGAGAAATTCGCTCATCTCTACCTGTGACGTCAGGATTTAGAATACAAGAACAAGGAGAATCATCTACGTAGAGGCTGAGCAGAGCATACTTGTGCCAAGCACATTTGCATAAAGACTGCATATTCAAACCACTGTCCTCCCAGATGTAAAGTCTAGCAGCAGCAATAGGATAAAGCATGCTAATTAATGTATAATAAAGAAAATATATGCATTACGCCAGCTCTGCCTGGAATAAAAAACAACTCTAGCGTGGCAAATGGCAAAAGAAATTAAACTGCTACCATTAGTAAAAACAAGCAACAACACATCAAAGATAAAATATTTCCCGTGAAATAGGACCATAAATAACGGTAATGTTTATATACTGATGTTAAGAATAAACTCCAGACAGATATAAAAAATACAAATTAATTTATCTCTCTATATCTTAACCCCTACCTACCCAGCCCTGGCATCCCTTTAATAGGGTGTGTGCAGGAAGGATCAGCGATCATGTGACCACTGTGATTGGATGTGGTCGTCTGATTGAGAGCCGGTCTTGGCAGCTACCAATCGTCAGTGGAGGCCGAGAGCTGTCCCGTTCATCTTCATATTTCATTTCATGTTGATGAGGGGGAAATGAGGAACCATGAAGACATAATATAATTACATTTCATCTTTAAGCTAAAATTAAGGTCAGTTGCAGAATGCATGCGCATCGTGTTTTAGACAGTTCATTCATTTCAAAGAGCGGCCAAACACACAGGAATACACAAAAAGTACACCAGGTTCAACTTTTAAATCTCACTGCACCAAACCACATGTTACTTATGTACCAAACATTTTGGTGGCTGCATTGCACACATACTTGCTAGAAGTGTTTGGGGTGCAATTACCAATTAATGGCACTAGTGTGTGTCTAACAGGGGCAGTGCATTCCTGTGTGGTACAGGAAAGACGCACAGAAATGCACATTTCCAGCACTGCAAAATGTAGAGACCCTGGAGAGATCGTGATCAGCGGATGATCAGCAATTCATGTGACAGACCCAATCGAAACATGGGCTTTTGGAGTGGACTGCAGTCTAGCCTTTTGCCTACTGACCATGGGCCCTGGCATCTGAGGGGCTCTATTCTTTGTTAGGTGTGTGCCTGGAGGAATTTTTTTACTTCGGATTCAAGTCCATGTGTCCCCAAAACACACAGACTCTGAGAACTGGAGGACCAGGATACAGATTTGGGGTCCCTGTGTCCAAAACAGCATTGACTGCTTTACATCCCCCTCCTAGACTCAGAGACTCTAAGCAGATGTTAATACACTGCTCAAAGAAATTAAAGGAACACTTTTTAGTCAGAGTATATCATCAAGTCAGTGAAACTCCTGGGATATGGATCTGGTCAGGTAAGTCGCAGAGGGGGTTGTTAATCAGTTTCAGTTGCTTTGGTGTTAATGAAATTAACAGGTGCACTAGATGGGCAACAATGAGACGACCCTCAAACAGGAATGGTTTTGCAGGTGGAGGCCACTGACATTTTTTCCCTACTCATCTTTTCTGAGTGTTTTTCACTAGTTTTGCATTTGGCTAGGGTCAGTGTCACTACTGGTAGCATGAGGCGATACCTGGACCCTACAGAGGTTGCACAAGCAGTCCAGCTCCTCCAGGATGGAACATCCATACGTGCCATTGCCAGAAGGTTTGCTGTGTCTCCCAGCACAGTCTCAAGAGCATGGAGGAGATTCCAGGAAACAGGCAGTTACTCTAGGAGAGCTGGACAGGGCCATAGAAGATCCCTAACCCATCAGCAGGACTGGTATCTGCTCCTTTGTGCAAGGAGGAACAGGATAAGCACTGCCAGAGCCCTACAAAATGACCTCCAGCAGGCCACTGGTGTGAATGTCTCTGACCAAACAACCAGAAACAGACTTCATGAGGGTGGCCTGAGGGCCTGATGTCCTGTTTGGGCCCTGTGCTCACTGACCATTGAACACCAGAATTGTCAGGTCCACCACTGGCGCCCTGTGCTTTTCACAGATGAGAGCAGGTTCACCCTGAGCACATGTGATGTAAAAAGGTCTGGAGAAGCCATGGAGAACATTCTGCTACAGACACATCGTTCAGCATGACCTCTTTGGTGGTGGGTCAGTGATGGTCTGGGGAGGCATATCAATGGAGGGATACACAGACCTCTAAAGGCTAGACAATGGCACCCTGACTGCCATTAGGTATCGGGATGAAATCCTTGGACCCATTTTCAGACCCTACACTGGTCACTGGTGCAGTGGGTCCTGGGTTCCTCTTGGTGCAAGGCAATGCCCGGCCTCATGTGGTGAGAGTATACAGGCAGTTCCTGGAGGATGAAGGAATTGATACCATTGAATGGCCCCCACGCTCACCTGACCTAAATCCAATAGAACACCTCTGGGATATCATGTTTCAGTCCATCCAAGTTGCACCTCAGACTGTCCAGGAGCTCAGTGTTGCCTTGGTCCAGATTTGGGAGGAAATACCCCAGGACACCATCTGTCGTCTCATTAGGAGTATGCCCCGACATTGTCAGGCATGCATATAAGCACATGGGGGCCATTCTAACTACTGAGTACCATTTTGAGTTGCTGCAATGAAAATTTCAGCAAAATGAACTAGCCTGCTGAATCATTTTTTCACTTTGATTTTCAGGGTGTCTTTGAATTCAGCCCTCTGTAGGTTGCTAATTTTCATTTCCATCAATGGGGCATCTTTACGTTCCTAACACATTGCCCAGTCCTTACAAATATAAATATCCAGCATGAGATTTCTTCCCATTAAGATCTGATGTGTTTTCAAAGTGTTCCTTTAATTTTTTTGAGCAGTGTATAATCAGCTCAAAACAGACTGATGCTGAACTCTCTTGCTGTAATGTGTTTATTAAGATGTGAAGTGTTTATCGCTGCGCCTCTCTTACATTGTTAATTGAGTTAACCGCTTGCCTACTGCCCTATAGCAGATATACTGCTACAGAGCTGCCGCTCTGCTCAAAATCACATTTATATATATATATATATATACTGTATATATATATGTGTGTGATTTTGCAGTTCAGGGTAGGAGACGCATGTGTGCGCGCCACCCTACCTACGCTGCCATTGGTTGCAGCAAATGTCAATCACTGGGTCCTGGTTGGCGATTCATGGCTGGCACTCAGTGATCGTTGGTGAAGCTGACAGGGGAGAGATTTGTGTGTAAACAACACAGGTCTCTCTCCTGTCAGCATGGACATGCTGCTTTCTCTCTCTCTGCACAGCATGTCTCCCTAGTAAAACAGCACACAGTGTAAGCATAACAAGCATAACACAACACACAATTAACCCTTTGATCGCCCAGATCTTAACCCCTTCCTGCCCAATGTCATTAGTACAGTGTCAGTGCTTTTTATTAGCACTGATCACTGTATTAATGTCACTGGAGATGTCAGTGGCTGTTGGTCAGTTCCCCCCCAGTGTCAGAATGCCCGCCGCAGTCCTGCAGTACCGCTATAAGTCACTGATCGCCACCATTACTAGTGTAAGAAAATAAATGTAAAAAAATTCCAGTATTTATACCGTCATTTGTAAACGCTATAACTTTCGCGTAAACCAATTAATTTACACATATTGGGATTTTTTTTAACAAAGACATATAGCAGAATACATTTTGGCCTAAATGTATGAAGAAATTTTAGTTTTTTAATTTTTTATTGGATGTTTTATAGCAAAAAGTTTTAAATATTGGGTTTTTTTTTCAAAATTGATGGTCTATTTTTTTTTATAGCACAAAAAAATAAAAAACGCAGAGATGATCAAATACCACCGAAAGAAAGCTCTGTGGGAAAAAATTACATACATTTCATTTATGTACAGTGTTGTCAGTTAAAATAACGCAGTACTGTATCGCAAAAGATGGCTTGGTCAGGAAGGGGGGTAAATACTCTGGAGAGCAAGTGGTTAATTAAGTCACATATTGTTTCTGTCTGTTGGCTAATTCTCCTGGAGATTCCTACATGATGAGATTAGTCTGGTGTCAACTTGACCTTGTTACCTAATCATTGTAGAATGTTTATCCCAATGCGTGATCTTTGTTTTTATTGTTCATGTGGGGACTGCCCCTATATCTGAAGTGTATAAAAAACTATTTCTGTACAATAAACAGTTCCAGTTGCACCTAAGCTAGGGTTGTCTGATCCTTGGAAGCAATACGCAGATGGGGTGCAAGGCGGCCCACCACAAGATGTTTATTGCTCGTGCTTCCATCTAGCTGGATTTTCAGGCAGCCGGAGGGGCAATGGAACCTGGGATACATGGCAGAGGTGGCAGGATGGAACATTACCACACCCATGGAATTGATCATTTCCACAAAACAAGCAAGCAGTCACTTGATGAAACTTACACACACTCCTGTCTGTGTGTAAACACCACCACTGCTGCTTCCGATGTAAGTGCAAGAAAAATATTTACAAAAACAGTCAATAGTGAAAAGTACTTCACAAGGTTTGCCTGGTCTTTAGTTTTGGCAGAGTCCAACCACTGCAGTGGGGTCTGATCCTGACCCTCTGGAATGACTTTCTGCATTCAAGAAAATTTTTGATGGAAAATTGAGAGTCCCACCTGCCATTTGCAGCAGTTTTTGTTTCAATGACCCAACTGTATCCAATCAAAAGGACTGAGGGGTGGGTGGGGGTAGGATGGCTGAAGTGCTTTATTATAGTACAGCAGACATTCCTTTAATGTCACTTTTCTTATCATATCTATATATCTGGATGACTATATTTTACAGTTCATCAGCAAACATAATATAGCTCAGAATGAAATCACAAATTGATAGACATCAAACATGATACTGATGCTATGTAAGGTTTCCTTGGACAAGTGTGTTCCATCAATTTTCTGCACCACGTATTATAGGGATGTTTAATCTTGATCTTATTATTTTCTTATACATTAATGTAGCCAGGTGTTACAAAGAATCCTCCCCAAACTCGTTTATCCATGTCTTTATGGTCCTTGCTTTGTGCAATGGTGCGCAGTCATATTGGAACAGGAAAGGGCCATCCCCAAACTGTTCCCACAAAGTTGGGAGCATGAAAATGTCTAAAATGTCTTGGTATGCTGACGCCTTAAGGGTTCCCTTCACTGGAACTAAGGGACCAAGACCAACCCCTGAAAAACAACCCCACACCATAATCCCCCTCCACAAAACTTTGCACTTGGCACAGTGTAAACCGCCAAACCTAGACACATTCATCGGATTGCCAGACGAGAGAAGTGTGATTCATCACTCCAGAGAACAAGTCTCCACTGCTATAGAATCCAGTGGTGGCATTCTTTACACCACTTCATCCGACGCTTTGCATTGCACTTGGTGATGTAAGGCTTGGATGCAGCTGCTCGGCCATGGAAACCCATTTCATGAAGCTCTCTACGCACTGTTGTGCTGAAGGCCACATGAAGTTTGGAGGTCTTTAGCTATTGACTCTGCAGACAGTTGGCAATTTCTGCACACTGTGCGCTTCATCATGCGCTGACCCTGCTCTCATTTTATGTGGCCTATCACTTTGTGGCTGAGTTGCTGTTGCTCCCAGTTGCTTCCACTTTATTAAAATACCACTAACAGTTGAGCGTAGAATATTTAGTAGCCAGGAAATGTCACAGATGGACTTATTGCACAGGTGACAACCTATCACGGTATCACACTTGAATTCACTGAGCTCCTGAGAGCAACCCATTCTTTCACAAATGTTTGTAGAAGCAGTCTGCATGCCTGGGTGATGATTATATACACCTGAGGCCCATGGAGGTGATTGGAACACTGGAATCCAATGCTTTGGAGGGCTGGCCCAATACTTTTAGCAATCTAGTGTATATCAAGGTGTATTCTGCTAGATTCTTTTACAATTTATTTATGACGGTTGTTAGCAGGAGCTGGAGTAAGGGAAATCTTGCTAATGAGTTTTAGAACATCCAATTAGCTATTTATGAAAACACTAGACCAAGGAATGTTTTAACAACTATTTTAAGATAGCTGTTACTAAGCCCTGACTCTGAAGGTTCACAGCACCAATTCTAGTCAGGATACACTACAGTCTTTTTAGATTTTAATTATTAAAGGTATTCAAAGTGGGTCCATCCTGTTATCTGGGACAGTGGATATTTAGCTGGTTTTAGAACAGAGGACAGGTAGCTATGAGTAAGGCCACATCAGTCAAAATATGTTAGCACCTAAGCTATGCCTTGTATGTGAGCTGAAGAGGAAATAAAGTCATACAGAAGAACAGAGACCGATATTGTTTTTTTCCTGGTGTTTGGATGATTGAGAGGCTCAAATAAGCCTGAACAAACACAGGTATCCCCTGTGGATGAAACATAATAAATTGGTGGGGGAGGTAGAGCACTTTTTTCTGCTGTTGTTTGACATTCAAATCTGTTGAGTGCTATGCTAAGGGTCTTATGCCAATTTTATGACAGAGCTTAAACTCTCTCAATCAACATTAACTCTTTAAATCCTTATGCTGCTAGCATTAGTAAATCGATAGGAAGGTATATTATATTTACCATTATATTTTGGCCAAGGCCAAAATTATGTCATACATCCCAGGAGTCTTCATGGCATTTGTTTCTGTCATCTGGAGGAGAGGAAGAGGGGCTTTAGTAGCTAATCATACCCTCCTGCCTGCATGCCTGAGCTAAGAGCAGATGGATTCCAGGGCATACATTCTACATGAATCATCTGCCCTTACTCAAGATGGCCATGGCTAGAAAAGCTAGGGAGATGATTTTCAAATTGATTTCTCAATAAAATAAAACATGGAGATATGGATAGATATGTGAGTATTCTTTGAATATTAAAAATGAATTAAATGGCGGTTTCAATTTATTTTGATCAGATACCATTTTGATCCATTTTAATGAGAAGTCTATTGAGGCTTACAGAAACCCAAAGTACTGTTTATTCAACTTGGACTGTTGATTCACCCTGATCTGTCTTCAGTTGGTTATTTTAGTGTGGGATGATATGATATGTGTCTCACTCAAGATTTCAAACCCAATCATTTGTCACTGACTTGCCTATTTTGGAGAAAAGAAGGTGCATTGTGTTCCGTATGACTCCCATTCTCTTTACTCAGTTAGGGGTTCATTGAATTAATGTCACATTCTGAGTTGAATGACAACTATGGTCAGTCATCCTGGAAGACAGAGGAAATACTGCAGGGTATCAGGACCCTGACCACTGAGAGGGCCACACCACGTTGCCCATCATTCACAGCTACAGTTGCAAGAAAGTGTGTGAACCCCTTGGGATTACGTGGAGTTTTGCATGAATTGGGCATAAAATGTGCTCTGAACATCATCTAAGTCACAACAATAGAAGAAAACAGTCTGCTGAACATAATACTACACAAACATTAGATGTTGCCATGGTTTAATTGCACATAACATATAAACATTCACAGTGCAGGGAGGAAAAAGTATGTAAGGCCCTAGCTTAATGACTTCTCCCAGAGCTAATTGGAGCCAGGAGTGAGCCAACCTTGACTCCAATCAGTGTGATGATATTGGATGTGTTGCTGACAGCTGTCCTGCCCTTAAAAAACACACACCTGTTTTGGGTTTACTGGTTTCAAGAAGCACTGTCTGATGTGAACCATGCCTCGCAGAAAGGAGCTCTCAGAAGACCTACGATCAAGAATTGTTGACTTGCATGAAGCTGGAAAGGGTTACAAAAGTATCTCCAAAAGCCTTGATGTTCATGTGTCCATGGTAAGACAGACTGTCTACAAATGGAGAAAGTTTAGCACTGTTGCTACTCTCCCTAGGCTTGGTCGTCCTGTAAAAATGACTGCAAGAGCACAGCGCAGAATGCTGCATGAGGTAAAGAAGAATCCCAGAGTGTCAGCTAAAGACCTACAGAAATCTCTGGCACATGCTAACATTTTTGTTGACACATCTACAATAAGGAAAACATTAAACAAGAATGGAGTACATGGGAGGACACCACGGAGGAAGCCATTGCTGTCCAAAAAGAATATTGCAGCACGTTTGAAGTTTGCAAAAGAGCACCTGGATGTTCCACAGCTCTACTGGCAAAATATACTGTGGACAGATGAAACCAAGATTGAGTTGTTTGGGAAGAACACACAACACTATGTGTGGAGAAAAAAAGACACAGCACACCAACATCAAAACCTCATCCCCACTGTAAAACATGGCGGAGGGAGCATCATGGTTTGGGGCTGCTTTGCTGCCTCAGGGCCTGGACGGATTGTTGTCATTGATGGGAAAATGAATTCCAGAGTTTATCAAGACATTTTGCAGGAAAACGTACGACCATCTGTCCGCCAACTGAAGCTCCGCAGAGGATGGGTGATGCAACAGGACAATGACCCAAAGCATACAAGTAATTCAACAAAACAATGGCTGCAACAGCACAGAATACACCTTCTGGAGTGGCCCAGTCAGAGTCCTGACCTCAACCCGATTGAAATGCTGTGGCATGACCTTAAGAGAGCGATTCACACCAGACATCCCAAGAATATTGCTACACTGAAACAGTTTTGTGAAGAGGAGTGGTCTAAAATGACTCCAGATCGTTGTGCAGGTCTGATCTGCAACTACAGGAAACATTTGGTTGAGGTTATTGCTGCCAAAGGAGAGTCAACCAGTTATTAAGTCCAAAGGTTCACATACTTTTTCCTCCCTGCACTGTGAATGTTTACATGTTATGTGCAATTAAACCATGGCAACATCTAATGTTTGTGTAGTATTATGTTCAGCAGACTGTTTTCTTCTATTGTTGTGACTTAGATGACGTTCAGAGCACATTTTATGCCCAATTCATGCAAAACTCCACGTAATCCCAAGGGGTTCACATACTTTTTCTTGCAACTGTATAATGATGCAGAAAGTCACTGATGTCACCAGGTCAACAATGTTTTCTGAATCATTCAGGATCAAAAAGATTGGAAGAAGAGGAGCCTACGCATCATGTGACTGGCTCTGAAGGCCTTTTAAAAGTAAAACATACAGCATGGGGGTGTTGGGGGGGGGCACGCTGAATGGGCCTGGGTTTTATCTTTAAATGTTATTGTGACTGCATTAATCATGGTCAAATGTTCAGACTAAAATCCAACCCATGAATGAGGGAGCCCACCAAGAAGCTGTCCCTGTAAGGGCCAATTATCTGCAGCCAGAGCATTCCCCACCCCAAAACCACATGTATACAAGGGACATGTATATGTTTGGCAGCTGGGCAGGAAATGTCTCAGGCACAGATGAGTGGCCCTTACAGGATTACAGAATACTGGCAGGCTTATTCATGTGGGATTAGATCCTTCTCCAAACACACCCAAGCTCACCATTGCTAAGCAGGAAGCCAATGGAAATGTACATCATGAGCTAATATGACTCTGCCTATATACAATTTTTGTTTACTAACCTTCATTCCAAACTCCAAGCTATAGTCATTACTGGGCCACTGACACTCATTGTGAAATGTCTGGGTTTCCAATAGATGTCCATGCAAATGGTGGAAAAACATAAATGTCCTATGTAATCACTGTCTTAAGAGTTGCAATTTTATGTGGGCAGCTTTGTGATTCATTCAGTCCTGCCACACTGCACAGCCAGGAAGATGACCCCAATCTACCAAAATGTGGTCAACAACAGATGACTGCCAAGAGGAAATAATTAATCATTATGCATGTGTGAGGTCTGAGCAGTCTCTGTTCTTTAATGTGATAAACACACAGACACACACACATACATATTTACTCTGATCATGTTTTATATTGAACATATCGTTCCCCTTCCCCCCACCATTGCCATCTGTATTTAGGAAAACTGTACCATCTTGACCATTGAAGAAAACCATTTTGGACAACTGGTTAGCCATCAAAGGTCACAGACCATCTACACACATACAGTATATTTATTTATTGCTAATACCTACAGTATTTAGCACCATCAATGTATGCAGAGCTTTACATTTCTACAGTATATTGTACATTCACATCAGTCCCTGCCCTCAAAGATCTTACAATCTAAGGGACCCTAACTCACATTCATATATATAATAAGATCATTTTAGACAGGAGCTGATTAACCTACCAGCGTGTCTTTGGATTGTGGGAGGAAACCAGAGGATCTCGAGGAAACCCACGAGGCACAGGGAGAACATGCAAAATCCATGCAGGTAGTGCCATGGTTGGGATTTGAACTGATGACCCTAGTGCTGCCAGGAAGGACTAGCCACTTAGCCACTACCCATATGTATATATACTGTATGTACAGTATATAGTGAGAAATAGAGAGGGAGAGAGACACAGTTTTCCTTTGATTCAACCCGCTACTGTCTGAGGGTATATTGCACAAATTTCAGTCTTGGAGTTGCTTTTGCTATCAATATGTCACATACTGTGTAGATCACACATTCCCAAATGTCCATAGATTGTGTGAAATCCCTCTAGTGTACACAATGCAGCTTGTCACCATCTGTTTCCTGCACCCCAAACCCCCAGTACTTCCTATTAATGGAAGGCAGCCAGTGGTTCCCGCTGCTTTATGCAATTACAGATACAATACCTAGAGATCTGTTTCCAGCTTTTGTCTGCTGTATCAGTGGTGGGTAAATCAGAGACAGAACACCGCAGAGCTATACTGCTCACTAATAAAGGCAAGCGCAAAAGTCCTTTCACACCATTATAAAAGCCATTGCCTATTAAATGTCTCCGTTCTTTGTCAGTTCCTTCTTCTATTAGTGCATCACTTTTAGGGCTTGCTTACACAGTGCCCTCTGAAGAGCAATCTGTAGAGGACATTTGACAGGCGGTTTTGACTCATTTGTTAGAGGATTGGATACATTCAAAGGTGATTTACAGGTTAAGTAAATTAAAAAGAAATAAAACCCTCTAAGGTGCTACAAGCTAATTTTTTCAAGTTCTCTTTTCTCATACTCTTCATTGGAATGTTTCCCTTGGGGGATTTCACCTTTAATCCCATTTTCTATAAAATCTTGATTTTCAGACACCGTTCTTGCTGCCTCCAGCAGTTAACAGTAAATCATAAGACAAAATGGAAAACACCTTCCTCTCGGAACAAATGAACAAAGACATAATTCTGCCAAAACCAATTGTTTCCAGCCATATCTCTGCCTTCTTCCCCATGGGGACTTCCACAGCATTTACTGAAATTCTAGAGGTTTCTGCTCCTGTCCCATCCTTTCCTGACAAATGAACTGAGTAATAAAGGTGATTACTAAGTATAGTAGGGATGGTATGGCTTTGTGTCAATGAAGAGCCAAAAGCTGGATTTAGAGACTAACTCCAAGTTTTTGTGTTACTTTTAATAGTTTATTTGGGTCAAGCTGAACCAAAGAACTACCGTATTTGCCGGCGTATAAGACGACTGGGCGTATAAGACGACCCCCCTACTTTTCCTGCTAAAATGTAGTGTTTGGGCTATACTCGCCGTATAAGACTACCCCTCTTCCAATGCACACCAGTGGGAGGAATAGTGCCCCATCATTGATATCAGTGGGAGGAATAGTGCCCCATCATTGATGTCAGTGGGAGGAATAGTGCCCCATCATTGGTGTCAGTGGGAGGAATAGTGCCCCATCATTGGTATCAGTGGCAGGAATGGTGCCCCATCATTGGTATCAGTGGGAGGAATAGTGCCCCATCATTGATGTCAGTGCGAGGAATAGTGCCCCATCATTGGTGTCAGTGGGAGGAATAGTGCCCCATCATTGGTATCAGTGGCAGGAATGGTGCCCCATCATTGGTATCAGTGGCAGGAATAGTGCCCCATCATTGGTATCAGTGGCAGGAATAGTGCCCCATCATTGGTGTCAGTGGGAGGAATGGTGTCCCATCATTGGTGTCAGTGAGGGGTGGAATAGTGCCCCATCATTGGTGTCAGTGGGGGGTGGAATAGTGCCCCATCGTTGGTGTCAGTGGGGGGGGGAATAGTGCCCCATCGTTGGTGTCAGTGGGGGGGAGGAATAGTGCCCCATCGTTGGTGTCAGTGGGAGGAATAGTGCCCCATCATTGGTATCAGTGGGAGGAATAGTGCCCCATCATTGGTGTCAGTGGGAGGAATAGTGCCCCATCGTTGGTGTCAGTGGGAGGAATAGTGCCCATCATTGGTATCAGTGGGAGGAATAGTGCCCCATCGTTGGTATCAGTGGGAGGAATAGTGCCCCATCATTGGTATCAGTGACACCAATGATGGGGCACTATTCCTCCCACTGAGACTTGCTGACCCTGTTCTCGTATGGTGCTGCTGCAGCCAGCATATGTGGTTGCAGCAGCACCTCTACACAGAACACTTACCTGCTGCTCCGGCACTCAATTTTCGCGGGGCCGCTCGGCTCCGCCCCCTCGCCGGTGATTGGCCGCCTGTGTGCCTTTCCTGAGCTACAGTTCTGGCGGCCAATCACCGGTGAGGAGGCGGAGCCGAGCAGCCGCACGAACATCCAGTGGCCGAACTGAAGGAGACGCCGCGCTTTCTGGACCGGATCGTCGTGGGACTGGATCCAGGTAAGAGACATCAGCCCCTGCAAACCCCTGTACTTAATGCCGCAGCCCCCCTAACATGTGTACCGGCGTATAAGACGACCCCCGACTTTTGAGAAGATTTTCAAGGGTCAAAAAGTCGTCTTATACGCCGGCAAATACGGTATGTAAAGTAACATAAAATCTGGAGTTATGCTTTAAAGTGTATATACTCATCGGCCTCTTTATTAGGTACACCTGTTTAATTGCTTGGTAACACAAATTGCTAATCAGCCAATCACATGGCAGCACCTCAATGCATTAACCTCCTCGGCGGTATGATTCTTTCCGATTTTTGGTGCTGAAAGCAGTACCATTATTTTGCATGGAAATATGTAGTTTTTTTATTGTAGGCTGTAATTTAGGAATAACTCACTGACATCTGTCCGAACAAGAGTCTAGTAAACATCCCGGGTATGATAAAACTTGAAACACGAAATCATAAATTATAATTTAATAAATAATCATAAAAATAATATTATAATAATAATAAATTTAATTCAATAATATAATCAAACCAAAAACACTGAAATTTGAAATACAGAGGCAAATTCGCACATCGCTGAGCAAATTTGCAAAATCGTTTTCAGTGTCTGATGACGAATTTCCCCCACAAATCATTATCACTCAATTCTGCAAGTGGTTCTGATTTACTATCGCTGTTCTCTAGCTGGTCTAAAACCGCTTTTGACCTAAAGGGACGCTTTTTGGACGCCATGGACTTTTCTAAGTTTCCAGGCAGAAAGAACAGTCTAAATGCAGGCAGGGCGCCGGACAAAGCAGTAGGGACAAAATATATGTGAAATGCATTGAAACAGCAATGTTTTACTATATATAATAACCATTTTTAAAAAATGACATTGTTTTAAAATTTCAAATTTGCCACCGGTTCCGGCGCCCGTACGCCCCAACGTCACAGGGACCGGAACACGGAAGCCGGATGTCGGCATCGGCCGGAGGAGATGGCCGGGGACGCTGCAGGGGACACATCGCGGGAGCGAAGGACAAGGTAAGTGCTGCAGGGACTCCCTATGCAGCACCACATGGGAAGCCCGAGTGTAGCTCAGGGTTACCGCTCTTGGTACTGAAATTTTACCCCGAGCTACACTCAGGAATACCGCTAGGGAGGTTAAGGCATGTAGACGTGGTGAAGACGGCTTGCCGAAGTTCAAACTGAGAATCAGAATGGGGAAGAAAAGGGATTTAAGTGACTTTGGCATGGTTGTTGGTTCCAGACAGACTGGTCTGAGGAGTTAAAAAATTGCTGATCTACTGGGATTTTCACACACAACCATCTCTATGGTTTACAGAGAATGGTCCAAAAAATAGAAAATATCAAGTGAGTGGCCGTTGTGTGGACAAAAATGCTTTATTGATGTCAGAGGAGAATGGGCAGACTGGTTCGAGATGATAGAAAGGCAACAGTAACTCATTTCAATGTGGACCAAAATCTCTGAAGAATGTTTCCAACACCTTGAAGAATTAAGGCAGTTCTAAAGGCAAAAGGGGGCCCAACCCGGTACTAGCAAGGTGTACCTAATAAAGTGGCCGATGAGTGTATATATCCCAAACCTTTTTCTCTAGTTTTGGATAGAGTAGGGAAGGGTTAACCTGGCCACACACTTATACTGTCGTACAAAAATTCTCATCAGTACATTTGAAGACTTGATGAATGTTGTTTGAAAGTACTTAAAAAAACATTGCTTTTAATGTTCAATTTTGGAGTGAATGGACTTTTGTAAACGAAAATCACGCACACTGTATGTTTTCCTTCGAAATTACTCATCACTGCAGTCAAAAATGAATGCCAGTATGCCAAAACATCCCTGACTCATCGAGGTATGGTCTTCACCAGACCTGTGTTGGTATGCTGTGGTATCTGGCACCAAGCCTTCAGTAGCAGGTTCTTCAAGCCCTGTACATTGTGAAGTGGGGCTTCCATGGATCGGACTTGTTTTTCCAGCACATCCCACAGATGCTCTATTAGATTGAGATATGGAGAATTTGAAGGCCAAATGAATACCTCAAACTCATTGTTGTGTTCCTCAAACCATTTTTGAACCTTTTTTGCAGTGTGGCAGGGCCAGGGGCGGACTGACAACTCCTGGGGCCCCTGGGCAATAGGGGATCATGGGGCCCCTGTGTCCTTGCCCAAACTCAAAAAAGCCTATGAAAAAGGTACCAGGGGCATCTCATGGGGCCCCCTACAGTGCCCGAGTTTCCAAATGGTCAGTCCGCCCCTGGGCAGGGCACATTATCCTACTAAAAAAGGCCACTGCCATCAGGGAATACCGTTTCCATGAAGGGGTGTACTTGGTCACCAACTATGGTAGTTGGTAAGTGTCAAACAACATTCATATGACCCAAAGTTTTCCAGCAGAATATTGTCCAAAGCATCACACTGCCTCTGCCGGCTTGCCTTCTTCCCATATTGCATCCTAATACCATCTCTTCTCTTGGTAAGTGACACACACACCATCCACATTATGTAAATAAAAAAGTGATTCTTCAGACCAGGCCACCTTTCTTCCTTTGCTCCGTGGTCCATTTTTGATGCTCATGTGCCCATCGTAGGCACTTTCTGGCTGTGGACATGGGTCAGCATGGGCACCCTGACCAGTCTGCGGCTACACAGTCCCATATACAACAAACCGTGATGCCCATCTTTTCTACTTTAAACACATAAGGGTTGATTTACTAAAACTGGAGAATGAAAAATCAGGTACAGCTGTGCATAATAGCCATTCAGCTTGTTCAATTAAGCTTTGACAATAAAACCTGGACGCTGATTGGTTACTAAGCAGAACTGCACCAGATTTTGCACTCTCCAGTGTTAGTAAATTACTTCAGGAACAACATGTTTATTTGCTGCGTAACCAACTGCATATCCCACTGACTTTCAAATGCCATTGACTATCTCCACTAACCTAATATAGCCTCATGACCGTGTCTGAACAGCATTATTGACCAAATATTGCCATGTGGCCATATTAGCTCAATGATGTCACAAGCATCCCTGCCTCTTTGGTACATGTGGCTGCAGGGCAGGGAATTCCATGACAGCAGTTGATTGCACCTCCTATCTTGTGACAGTTCCAGCAAGTTTGGGCCCAACTGAATTCGGCCCAAATCTTAATAGCATTATCCAGGTATGCTCATGAGGTCAGATTAGGTCAATGATGTCTCCAGAATTTTATCCACATGTGTTACATGTGGTTGTGTGGTGGGGAATTTCATGACTGAAGCTTATTCTGTTTCAATATTTTTATTAAGAAAGTTTTGTTTTTAAGAATATAACAAGCTCAAAATAGTCAAATAACGAAATGTCCAATGACATCAAGCAGGGACGGCAAAAAGCCAAACCAAATAATAGTAATAATTCAACATAATATAGGAAAAAAAGAGAAAAGAAAAAAGGTTAGAAGAAAAGAAAAAGAAAATAAAACAAAAGGTTATCAGAAAGAAACTATGAAAGAAGGGAAACTAGAGGGATCACGGATGACTGAAGCTTATTAAACCAGTGGCTTACAATCATGTGACATTTTCCCACAGATTCAGGCCAAACCAAGGTTGGCCTGAACCTTGACTCATCCCTACTTACCAACAATCCAATGACTATGTTTCTAGAAAAAGAAAGAGTTGTCACCTGAACACCAAGTGAGGCGAAATCTTCCAAAGAAGACAATTGTTATGCCAATAACTGTTTAGGAAGGGATTTCCCCTAACTTTGGAGAGATTTCCTATCCCCTTCTGTTTTGTCTCTGGGACAGAAATTAAGGTAAAACTCCCCAACAGGACACAGACTGAAAATAAAAAAAAGCAGGAGATTTAAAGGATTAGACGACTTTTGGGAACATTTTTCCATGACCTTATTTAGGGTGTAACATGAAGCCTGATCACATTTCCAATTCAACCCTCTCAACCCTTTCCCCACTTACCTGAATTGTGGGATGCTTCTCCCCGGAGTGCCCTGTTGTTGTTTGAATTTAGTGGCACTGTGCATGGCTCTGCCCTGGGAATGGGAAGACTACAAATCCCATCTGCCGCCACAAGAGGGGGACCTCCTCCAGCCCCATAACAGAAGGTTATACAGAACTGGGGCTGGAATGTACACAGTGAAGGAGTCTGTGCATTGCACCCACAACACAGTGCCGTTGCAATGCTCTGCAGGCCTTGATGCAAAAATTAATAAAAGCATATTCTTTTTTGTATGAATGCGGGAAGTGGAAGTAAAGTCCACTTTTCAAGGCTTACTTGTAGGCAGGGGCGGACTGACCATTTGGAAACTCGGGCACTGCCCGAGAGCCCGGGGTCAGTAGGGGGCCCCCGTGAGATGCCCCTGGTACCTTTTTCATAGGCTTTTTTGAGTTTGGGCAAGGACACAGGGGCCCCATGATCCCCTATTGCCCAGGGGCCCCATGAGTTGTCAGTCTGCCCCTGCTTGTAGGTACAGTAAATTTCTCCAAAACTTGCATAGTTTAGGAGATATTCACACAGCATGCAGTCAGTGATGTCACTGATGCATGTTGGGACAGCATACTTGTGCCATACCTTCACCACAGGGCTAGGGCTCCTGTGTGCATACACGGGAGTGACGTCATCGCGGCCCCAACCATTCATACAGCCAGAATCTGCGAACCCAGAAGGAAGACCTGGTGAAGATGGATGCGCCTGGGAGCTGTACCTGTGCTACGCTGAAGAGCTCCATGTCCAGGTAAGTCTGTCATAATGTGTTAGTATGTGGTACATACTAGTACATTATGACTTAAAGCTACAGGGGCCTGGTTTTTTTTTTTTGTTTTTTTTTAGGTGGTTTACTACTAACTATTTAAATATTACCTAATATGTCCAAAATAAAAAAAAGGAGTTGGCTTTAGATATACTTTAAACTGCAGTGTAGTGAACCAGTCAGGCAGCGGACAGCTTATTTTCTCCTAGATGAAGCAGACCAACATTCCACATTAAAGCAGGGAACTCTTCAGCTGATAATTGCATAGCAGAACTGGAGGATGATCCTGAGAAAAGAAATTTTTCATCTGTCATTGAAGAATGCATGCCCTGCAGTTGCCATGCAGTTATTACCATAGTGAAAATATTGCTAGTAAGCCAAGTGTATACCAAAACCACCGGTGAGCTTTTTCATGGTAATAATACTTTCACTGACAGGAATGCTACTGTCACCTCATGTGACTGGGACAATGAAGGCAGCAATTGTACCAGTGAGCTAGCATGCTGTATCTGGTGTCCCAGGACTGGCCATCTGAACTAGGCCAAAATAAGAAGTGTTCACTACCATGAATGTACACTCGTTCTTCTTGTTTCTACATGCAGTCATTCCCAAGGCAGAGCTAGCAGCATGACACCAATGATCTTTTCATCTTTCTATGAGGGTGGAATTCTAGACACCAATGCAAGAGGAGCATTCTTCTACTGGCCATCAAATAAGAGAAACATTCTTTTACTGGATACCAATGAAAGAGACACATCCTTCTACTGGACACCAATGTAAAAGGAGCATTCTTCTACTGAACACTGACATAGAAGAAGCATTATTTTGCTGGTCACCAATATAAGGGGAGTATTCTTCTACTGGCCCCAAAAATAAGAGAAGCATTCTACTACTGAACACCTATGTATAGGGCACATTCTCCCGTTGGCCACCAAAGTAAAGGGAGTCTTCTTTCATTTGCCATCAATGTAAGGTGATAATTCTACTACTAGCCACCAGTGCAAAGGGAGTATTCTTCTACTGGCCACTATTGTAAGAGAAGCATTCTTCTACTGGACACCATTGTAAGAGAAGCATTCTTCTACTGAACACCAGTAGAAGGGGAGCATTCTTTTACTGGCCTCAAATGTAAGGGGAGCATATGCTAGTGACCACCAATGTTAGGAGAACATCCTTCTACTAGCCACCAGTGTAAAAGGAACATTCTACTACTGAACACTGATGTAGGAGAAGCATCCTTCTACTGGCCACCAATGTAAGAGGAACATTCTTCTACTGGACACTGATGTAGGAGAAGCATTATTTTGTTGGTCACCAATGTAAGGGGAGCATCCTTCTACTGGCCATCAATGTAAGAGGAGCATTCTTCTACTGGCCACCAAAGTAAGGGGAGCATTCTTCTACTGACCACCAAAGTAAGGGGAGCATTCTTCTACTGGTCACCAAAGTAACAGAAGCATTCTTCTACTGGACACCAATGTATGAGAATTATTCTTCTACTGGACATCAATGTATGAGAAGCATTCTTCTACTTGACACCAATGTAAAAGGAACATTCTTCTGCTGAACACTGATGTTGGAGAAGCTTTCTTTTGTTGGCCACCAATGTAAGGGGAGTATTCTTCTATTGGCCACCAAAATAAGATAAGCATTCTTCTACTGGGTACCTATATAATAAGAGCATTCACCTATTGGCCACCAATGTAAAGGAGTATTTGTCCTTTATCCACCAATCTAAGGGGATAATTCTCCTATTGGCCACCAGTGCAAGGGGAGTATTCTTGTACTGGCCGCAAATGTAAGGGGATTTTTTTTTCTAGTGGTCACCAATGTAAAGGGAGCAGTCTCCTACTGGCCACCAGTGTAGGAGAGCATTATTCTGCTGGCCACAATGCAAGGGAAGCATTCTTCTACTTACTACCAATGTAAAGGGAGCATTCTTCTACTTACTACCAATGTAAAGGGAGCATTCTTCTACTTACTACCAATGTAAAGGGAGCATTCTTCTACTTACTACCAATGTAAAGGGAGCATTCTTCTACGTACTACCAATGTAAAGGGAGCATTCTTCTACTTACTACCATTGTAAAGGGAGCATTCTTCTACTGGCCACCAATGTAAGAGGCATTTTGTTTCCACTGACCTCCAATGAACTGGGTTTTCAAAATTATTTCAAGGATTCATTTTGGATCAAAAATGGTTGAGAAAGGCTGACTTAGATGTTTGTAGTGTAGTGTATATTAGTAATGTCAGTAGCCCATCAAAGTCTTGGCTCCTGTAGCTGTAAATCTTTCTAATGAGGTAAGTGTCCTCTAGGAGAAATAACATTGGTAAATGGTTTGTTGGAAGGATTTACAGAACGTTGAACTTGACTTTTTATTATATACAGGGATGCAAGGAAGCCGATTTTTCACACCACAGCTGTATTAGATCAAAAAGAAATGTGATTCATGCATGCCACCTCTGTATTTATTTTTTTATGCTCACCTAAACCATTTGTCAATTTCAATGAAAATGAAGGAGGAGAGCTTGATGTTGAATTTCATACCTTGGTACTGTAAATGCCACGATATCATTGCCAGTGAGCATGACTGCAATTGCTGCAGGTGAAATGTCCCAATAAGAATGACCATAAATGACAAAATGTAAAGGCCAAACAGGAAGCTCAAGCCTGAGAAAAGCATACAGGATAGTACTACTTCTTCAAGAAGAAGAAATACTTAAAGATGAAGTTTGAGCTTCTTATTTATTTCTTCCTTTCCCCCTTTATCAACATGCTAATGACATTTTTAAATAAAACCTTTCCTTTTTTATTACATACCTTATTTAAGACCCAGTGACATCAATGGGTCTCTGTGCTTCTCTATGCAATGAAGGCAGATCATGGCTCATGAGAGTAGCAGACAGAGTGTTGTACATAGCTTCTTGAAACATCACAGCACTCTCTCTCAGTACTCCTATCAAGACCCCTCAGCCCTGATGCAAAGCAGTGGAGGAGTTATGTAAATATCAAATTGCTTTGATGGGTGGATGACCGGCTGGAGGATTGGGTGTGCTAGTCACACTATATTTGCATACAGAAAATTCCAGGTAACACCTACATGTGATGATGACTCTCCATGATTGAAAAAACTAATATCCAATGAATAAAAGGGGAGTGCCAGGGACAGGAAACCTGGGAGGGAGAGGGATAGATGATGGTGGATGTCGTCCAACCAAAATACGAGGCAGGCTCTATCTGAGTTCCTGCAGCTTCTAATGCACATTGGGAGAAGCTCACAGTGTGCAGTGAAATCAGAGAAAGCAATTTCAGTCCAGGAGAGGAGCCGGTACACCTGTGCAAGACTGAAGTGAAGGCTGGAGTTCATCTTTAAATTAAAGAGACGAGGGGCGCATGCGCGGCCGGCGAAGCGGATGGTCACGGACTGAGACCCGCTCCGTCCCGCCGTCAGTGTAACAGCGGCACATACCAGACCTGAGGGTCCCGACCGTCACCGGACTACTCATGAAGGGTGTGCAACCCTTCAAATCCATGCTTCGCCGTCGCAGAACCCCTGGATCACCAGGGAAGCTGACGAGTTTCTTTCCGGCCCTCTCCCCTGATATCCAAGATGGCGCCGGCTCGTCAGACAGGCACAGCAGCAGAGGGGGAGATAGTGCAACCCTGCACACAGATCCACGTCTGAGAGCTCCTCTGTACCCCGGGGACCCGAGTGAGTCATCTCCACCATCATCACCTCCCTCCACTATCCCTTACCACCTGCAGCCCTGTAAAATCAAGGCCAAGACTGGAAATGGATCCTACCACTGTGAATCTACCACATGTATTACCTACATTACAGGAAAACATTACACCCTCACTGATTGAATCATTCCCTGTATCTGATCAACCGATCACAGAGATTAGTATGAAAAAAATGCTACTTTCCCTGCGTCAGACACTACATAATGATATCACGGCTTCCTTAACTCAAATCTCTAATACAATGCAACGACAAGACTCGAGAATACGACATATTGAAACAAAAATGGAGGACATGATATCAGCTCATAATGACATGATAGACGCACACACAGATCACTCGACAGATCTTGAGAAAATTAAGTTAAAAATAGCAGATCTAGAAGATCGCTCGAGGCGGAATAACGTCAAATTAAGAGGTATACCAGAAACCATTACCACTGATGCTCTGCTCCCATACATTCAACAATTTATGAAGCACCTACTCCCATCTATCTCGGAGCAAGAGCTGGCCATAGATCGGGCACATCGGATACCTAAACCATCTTTCCTCTCAGCTTCCATTCCGAGAGAAGTTCTAGCCCGTATCCATTTTTACCATGTGAAAGAACGCATGATGGCCGCTGCCAGAAACCCGCCACCTCTTCCACCATCCCACACGAACATCAAATTGTATGCAGATCTGTCAAAAGATACACTCCTCAACCGTAAAAAATTGGTGTCTGTTACCAAGGCACTCCGTAACCACGGCATCAGCTATCAGTGGGGATTCCCTACTAAGCTAGTAGTTAAACGCCACGGTACAATTTACACTATTAAAACGCTGGAATCCGGAATTGACTTACTGCAATCTTGGAACATAATACCAGTGGATCCGCCACGATCTGCCCACTACAACCACCAACAAATGGAAGCAGAATAACCAAATCTCTGAGCACCTTTATAAGGTCATATTGTGACTCCTCAGCCGAATGAACGCTACTATCTGAAACACTGACTCACGGCCTCACTAGTCCACCAATGTATCGATTGAAAGTCTGGCATGACCTCCGTTGTGGTCAACGACAACCTGCACCCCCATGTTTGACGGTAGCGATTATTGCTACTCATGTTCCTTGCGTTATCCGCAAGATTTTTTTACCCCTCCTTACCTATCCAATCCCCGGAACCACCAGCTCGTCTGATCCTCTTCACAACCTGAATGTTTCATGTTGATGGAACATATCCTCTGCAACGTTTTTTCGGTAGTCACTATCTCACTATTTTAAAACAACTAACATACTCTACCAAACAGTCCACCAACACTACAAATGATTAACCTTACATCTCTGAATGTGCGAGGCTTGAACTCTCCATTTAACAGATCTATGCTCTACAAAGAGACCCGCACACTCCATGCTGATGTCTTGTTCCTACAGGAGACACACTTCGTATCCTCTAAACTCCCAAAGCTAAATATGCACGGCTTCTCCCACATCTACATGGCTAATAAACAAAAGAAAAAAAATGGTGTCATCACTGCCATTAAGGACTCTATACAATTTCACTTCATTTCTGAGTTGGCGGACCCTCAAGGTCGCTTTCATATCTTAATCGGTAAAATCAATAATATTCCATACACTCTGGTCAATGTATACGGCCCTAACCACCAACAGATGAAATTCTACAAAAAACTCTACAGTCTCTTCTATATCACAGGGTAGGCTTATTATTGGAGGGGACTTCAACATCATTGGAGACACACTTCTGGACTCATCTTCAACCAAAAGAGCTCCCAACTTGAGCTTCAACAACTTTCTACACACACGACCTATATGATATCTGGCGTTGCCAACACGGTTCGGAAAGAGACTACACGTATTTTTCCCCAGCTCACCTATCATACTCCAGAATAGACTTTCTCATTACGGATAAATGGACTCTTCAGCATATAACGTCATCCAATATCGGCAATATAACCTGGTCGGACCATGCTCCAGTCAATATAACCCTAGACGATATTCATCATTCTTCAATCCCCCGAATATGGAGAATGAACTCTACGATATTGAAACAACCTGAGAACCAGAAATACTTATTAGATGCACATAAGGTATTCTTTGAATGTAATGATACTCCTGATATCTCCATTTCCACATTATGGCCTACTTACAAAGCATATATGAGAGGTATTCTCATTCAACTTAACGCACGCATAAATAAGACCCGCACTCAACAAATCGACCAATTATTAACATCCATAAAACTTAAGGAAGACACAAATAAGAAAAAAGACTTAAACCTACAGAAAACAAAAACACGATTCTACTCCCTGGCTAATAAGGCAAACTCACTCCTAATCAAAACAATTAAACAAAAACGCCTTAAAGCTAAAATTACTTCTATCCGACACCCTACAACACACGATTGTCTTACAAACCCACAGGATATAGCGGAGGCCTTTCCTGATTACTACAAGACACTATACAATATTGTAGATGACCCACATACATCTCAACCAACACCCACACTAATACAAAAATTCCTAAACAATATACTGTATATCTTCCTCACCTTACATCCTCACAACTTGAATCCATATCTTCCCCTATAACGCCAGTGGAAATAGAAAAAACTATTCGATCGTTGCCTCTCAACAAATCCCCAGGTACTGATGGCTTCACTAATGAATTTTATAAAACATTCGCCCCACACTTAACTCCCTATCTCTCCACGCTCTATAACTATGTGGCTGAAGCAGGCACTTTTCCGAAAGAAATGCTAATGTCCATAATCACTACAATCCCAAAGCCAGGCAAAGACCCCCAATTAACCCATAACTATAGACCGATTTCACTGCTAAACACAGACATCAAACTTTACGCCAAAATAATAGCTCAAAGACTACTACCTTCCCTCCCCCTACTAATCCATCCAGACCAAGTAAGATTCACCCCCGGCCACCAGGCACCCGATGCTACCAGAAGACTGTTATCTCTCCTCCACAAACTTGACTCCACCAAACAACCCTCTATATTCCTTTCCCTTGATGCAGAAAAAGCATTCGATCGTATACATTGGCAATTTATGAAACTAACACTACAAAAATTTGGAATTAACGGTTGGATGCTCTTCGCAATCGTCTCGCTCTATTCCCACCCATCGGCCAGGAGTATTGACCGACGGTACACTGTCCAAACCCTTTCACATATCTAATGGCACGAGACAAGATTGCTCCTTGTCCCCCATAATATTTACATTACTCATTGAACCTTTAGCGGCGCATCTCAGAGCTGACCCTTCCTTCACAGGAATCACCCATCTTGACAGAGAACATAAAATCAGCCTTTTTGCAGACGATATCATATTAATGATCACAAACCCACAAAAATCTCTTCACGCAATACGATCCCATCTTCAGTCATACTCGGAAGTCTCATACTATAAACTTAATGAAGCCAAATCCTCGATCTTAAATCTCCATGTACCTACCAAAGTCCAGCAATCATTAATTAAACAATTTCCCTTTATATGGGAACAACACAGCATACCCTATCTGGGAATTAACCTCACTTCCTCATTAGAGAAACTCTATGGAGCTAATCATAAACTTCTCCTCGACTCTATCCCACAGGAACTTAACAATTTACGCACCTCTACACTATCCAAACTTGGGAGAATAGCGACCCTGAAAATGTGTATACTCCCCAAAATTTTATATATATTCCGCACACTTCCTGTACCAATCCCAAACAGCTTCTTTAATAAGTTACAAACAATTTTCGCCAAATTCCTTTGGAACTCAAAGTGCCCGAGATATACAACTAATCTCCTAATACGCCCAATATCCAGAGGGGGTGCAGGTCTTCCACACCTCAAATCGTATTACACTGCAACCCTCTTAGACCAGGTTTATTTCTGGTGGCACCCAACCCAAGAAAAGATATGGTCTACTATGGAAACGATTCCACAGCATTTGAGCTCACCTAGAGATATCCTATTTACTCCACGTATGCAGCTATCCAACAATATATTTCACCATCCCTGCATTCAAGCTACTATACAGGCGTGGTACGATCTCATAAACTACTCCTCGACAGATACCATATCGATACCCACCCCAATTACCACCTGTCAGGAATGGACTGGCCAGCAATGGTGGGACTCACCTGCCTTTTGATCTGCAGTACCAGGGCTGGCCAGCGGGTGCTCCCAGCAATCAGAGACTCAACCTTTCAGCCAGCTAACACCTGGAACTGATGATACTGGTGTATTTAAGGGATGGCCAGACTTGCAGACTCAGCCTTGGTGTTGTGTTTGTCCTGGGCCCTGTATCTGTCCTGCATCCTGTATCCTGTTCCTGCTCTCTGTTCCTGTCTGATTCTCTGCTGACCCTGTTCTGATCCCTGGCTTGTGACCCTGACCATCCCTCTGCCTGACCCTCTGTACCACACTGCTTGCTACCTGTTCTGATCCCTGGCTTGTGACCCTGACCATCCCTCTGCCTGACCCTCTGTACTACGCTGCTTGCTACCTGCTGAACCTGGCCTGTGACCCCGACCATCTCCGCTTGCTCCCCCTGTACCTACCTGCCCTATTGATATTGACCCGGCCTGCCTGACGACGCTTGCTTGTTTGTACTGTTATCTGTGGGTGGTTGGTTTGGTTTGTTTGCACTGCATTATGTTTTAGTATTGCACTGCGTTTATGGTTGTATTGTTAGTGTTAATAAATTACATTGTTTATCACATATCTGAAGTCTGCGTTTCCCTGCGTCAGTCACACATCTCTGGTCACACCTGGGAGCCCTGACATTACACCAAGGCCAATCCTGACCAGAAGTGGCTGCACAGGGAAGCCATCTTGGCTTGTTGATGGGAAGGATGGATCTGGATGAGGTTGAGTATTTATCTCTGCTAGTGTTTGATGACAGGGAGTATGCTTATCAGACTCTGAAGGAGTATCCCCGGGATGAACTGCTAGAATGTATACGGCTCGCTCATGTTCTAGTAGATCAGGGCACAGATTTCTCTATGGTGCAGCCATTGATTCAGGTTTGTGTTGAGTTGGTTTCATCTGGTTCCCCCGAATGCAGGGATGAATTTTTGCCACCATTCAGTGCAGACCAGGTAGAGTCCCTGGTGTGGTTATTAGAGGATGATGTGGGTTACTTTCTGGAGCGTTATTCCACATGTTCACCACAGACACTAAGAGATTGTATAAACGCAGTGCAGTCATTGACCAGACAGGCTTTGTGTAAGCTCAGCTTTGTTCAACCCATACTGCAGACATGGACAGACTTGTTGCACCCAGCCTCAGTCAGCTTACAAAGACCCAGTCCTGCTTCTAACTCTACTCCTGTATTCCCAACAGCTCCTCCAGTTACAGCCCAGTATACTTGGCTATCTACCGCATGTCAGTACCCTGTTCCCACTCGCTGCACCTATCCTGCCTTTAACCCTGTAAAAAAGCCCTCTGTAGCAACTGCTCCCTCTTCTGTTCCATCCTCCAGTTCTTCTCTGTCTCCAGCTGCTCCATTCGTTTGCAGACCTGCGCTTACTTGCAGTGCTCCAGTAGTTAAAACCAGAAAAAAATGAAAATTCTTTCCAACCAATACCATCCTGCCAGTATCCAAACCGGTGAACCTGCCTTCCGTGACTCGGCCTGATGCCTCTACTCGGCCTGAAGCCTCTACTCGGCCTGAAGCCTCTACTCGGCCTGAAGCCTCTACTCAGCCGGATGCCTCTCTTCGGCCTGAAGCCTCTACTCGGCCTGAAGCCTCTACTCAGCCGGACGCCGGCATTCAGCCTGATGCCTCTACCCAGCATGATGAACTGATCCAGCCTGACGATCCTATTAGGCCAGTTGACTCGATGCCCGCTGTTGATCCAGATGATCCGGTACCTGATCCGGTGCCCGCTGTCGTGCCAATTGACTCAGAGCCCGCTGTCGTACCTGGTGACTCGGTGCCCACTGCCTTGCCAGATGACGCGGTGCCCGCTGGCGAGCCAAGTGACCTGATGCCTGGTGACCCAGTGCCCGCTGTCATACCTGGTGACCCGATGCCCGCTGTCGAGCCAGACGATCCAATGCCTGGTGACCCGGTGCCCGCTGTCGAGCCAGACAATCCGGTACCTGATGACCCGGTGCCCACTGTCGTGCCTGTTGACTCGGAGCCCACTGCCTTGCCAGATGACGCAGTGCCCGCTGTCGAGCCAAATGACCTGATGCCTGGTGACCCGATGCCCGCTGTCCAGTCAGACGATCCAATGTCTGACCCAGTGCCCGCGGTCATACCAGTTGACTCGGAGCCCACTGCCTTGCCAGATGACGCGGTGCCCGCTGGCGAGGCAAGTGACCTGATGCCTGGTGACCCAGTGCCCGCTGGTTGACTCGGAGCCCACTGCCTTGCCAGATGACGCGGTGCCCGCTGGCGAGGCAAGTGACCTGATGCCTGGTGACCCAGTGCCCGCTGTCATACCTGGTGACCCGATGCCCGCTGTCGAGCCAGACGATCCAATGCCTGGTGACCCGGTGCCCGCTGTCGAGCCAGACAATCCGGTACCTGATGACCCGGTGCCCACTGTCGTGCCTGTTGACTCGGAGCCCACTGCCTTGCCAGATGACGCGGTGCCCGCTGTCAAGCCAAATGACCTGATGCCTGGTGACCCGATGCCCGCTGTCCGGCCAGACGATTCAATGTCTGCCCCAGTGCCCGCGGTCATGCCAGTTGACTCAGAGCCCACTGCCTTGCCAGATGACGCGGTGCTCGCTGTCGAGCCAAATGACTTGATGCCTGGTGACCCGATGCCCGCTGTCCAGTCAGACGATCCAATGTCTGACCCAGTGCCCGCGGTCATACCAGTTGACTCGGAGCCCACTGCCTTGCCAGATGACGCGGTGCCCGCGGTCGAGCCAAATGACCTGATGCCTGGTGACCCGATGCCCGCTGTCCAGCCAGACGATCCAATGTCTGACCCAGTGCCAGCGGTCATGCCAGTTGACTCGGAGCCCACTGTCGTGCCTGGTGACTCGGCGCCCGCCGCTCCGCCTGAGGGCCCGAGACCTGTTGCTCCACCTGGGGGTCCGGCGCCCGCCGCTCCGCCTGAGGGCCCGAGACCTGTCGCTCCATCTGGGGGTCCGGCGCCCGCCGCTCCGCCTGGGGGCCTGAGACCTGTCGCTCCGCCTGAGGGCCCGAGACCTGTCGCTCCACCTGGGGGTCCGGCGCCCGCCGCTCCGCCTGAGGGCCCGAGACCTGTCGCTCCACCTGGGGGTCCGGCGCCCGCCGCTCCGCCTGAGGGCCCGAGACCTGTCGCTCCGCCTGGGGGTCCGGCGCCCGCCGCTCCGCCTGAGGGCCCGAGACCTGTCGCTCCGCCTGGGGGTCCGGCGCCCGCCGCTCCGCCTGGGGGTCCGGCGCCCGCCGCCCCGCCTGGGGACCCGATGCCTGTCGCCCCGCCTAGGGGCCCGATGCCTGTCGCCCCGCCTGGGGGCCCGATGCCGGTCGCCCCGCCTGGGGACCCGATGCCTGTCGCCCCGCCTGGGGACCCGATGCCTGTCGCCCCGCCTGGGGACCCGATGCCGGTCGCCCCGCCTGGGGGCCCGATGCCTGTCGCCCCGCCTGGGGGCCCGGTGGCTGTCGCCCCGCCTGGGGGCCCGTTGCCTGTCGCCCCGCCCGGGGGCCCGGTGCCTGTTGCCCCGCCCGGGGGCCCGGTGCCTGCTGCTCCGCCCGGGGCCCGGTGCCTGCTGCTCCGCCTGGTGGCCCACTGCCTGCTGCTTCGCCTGGTAATCCGATGTGCCTCTGCCCGGAGTCCTGTCCGATGTGCCTCTGCCCGGAGTCCTGCCCGATGTGCCTCTGCCCGGAGTCCTGCCCGATGTGCCTCTGCCCGATGTGCCTCTGCCCGGAGTCCTGCCCGATGTGCCTCTGCCCGGAGTCCTGCCCGGTGTGCCTCTGCCCGGTGTGCCTCTGCCCGGTGTGCCTCTGCCCGGTGTCCAGCCCGGTGTGCCGCTGCCTGGAGTCCTGCCCGGTGTGCCAGTCTTTGATATCCCGCCAGTTACCAGACCCGGGCGGTGGAACATTTTGCCCAGCTAGGACTGTTTGGAGCGTCCTGAGGCCGCTCCTTGAGGGGGGGGGTACTGTCAGGAATGGACTGGCCAGCAATGGTGGGACTCACCTGCCTTTTGATCTGCAGTACCAGGGCTGGCCAGCGGGTGCTCCCAGCAATCAGAGACTCAACCTTTCAGCCAGCTAACACCTGGAACTGATGATACTGGTGTATTTAAGGGATGGCCAGACTTGCAGACTCTGCCTTGGTGTTGTGTTTGTCCTGGGCCCTGTATCTGTCCTGCATCCTGTATCCTGTTCCTGCTCTCTGTTCCTGTCTGATTCTCTGCTGACCCTGTTCTGATCCCTGGCTTGTGACCCTGACCATCCCTCTGCCTGACCCTCTGTACCACACTGCTTGCTACCTGTTCTGATCCCTGGCTTGTGACCCTGACCATCCCTCTGCCTGACCCTCTGTACTACGCTGCTTGCTACCTGCTGAACCTGGCCTGTGACCCCGACCATCTCCGCTTGCTCCCCCTGTACCTACCTGCCCTATTGATATTGACCCGGCCTGCCTGACGACGCTTGCTTGTTTGTACTGTTATCTGTGGGTGGTTGGTTTGGTTTGTTTGCACTGTATTATGTTTTAGTATTGCACTGCGTTTATGGTTGTATTGTTAGTGTTAATAAATTACATTGTTTATCACATATCTGAAGTCTGCGTTTCCCTGCGTCAGTCACACATCTCTGGTCACACCTGGGAGCCCTGACACCACCCTACACCTTATAATACCTTTCTTGACTCTAACACAATGGCACCGACATGGAATTACACACTTACAACAGCTGTATACAAGAAATACCATTGATTCCTTCTCCACTTTACAAAGTAATTTTCATCTCCCCAACTCAGAACACTTTACGTATTTAAGAATTGCACATGCTTTGCACAACACATCTACTCAAAGTCTGATTAACATCCCTACCACGGCATATAATTTCCTAAACAAATCACAATATACGCGAAAAGAGGGTTACAAACGGGCGGAGCCTAAACATGGTGGCGACGGAGAGCACGATGTGAGTGCTCTCCGATAAACCTTCAAACTGACCCTCCCGAGACCCTCATGAAGAGAAGTCCTACCTGACTGAGGAGGGCTCCAAGCGGGGAGAGACTGGCGTGGTGAAGGGAGAGGAGAGCGGGCACGGACCTCCGGGAGAAGAACTTGCTGCGGCGATCCCAGTGTAACTGTCGGGTTGCCGGGAATCGAAGCAGGGCGGTGTAAGCACGCTGCTTGCCGCAAAGCACTACTGGGAGGCGGAGACGCCGGCCGGCTCCCTGTCAGAGCGGCAGTGACACGCTGGCTCTCCCCTGCACTACATGATTGGAGTGATGTTGCTGGGAGTGGGGGCCCGACAGCGGAGGACTCTTGAGGGAAGGATCCTGGGTCTGGTGACCCAATAGAGTAAAGAGAGTTACCCTTCTTTCTGGTGAAGATCCTGGACAAAGAGCACGAGGAGAGGAGTGAAACCCAGAGGAATCCCCCCTTGGACTGAGCTGCTGCGAAAGCCCTATCCCTTAAGCTCGGAGCCACTGCCTGGAGAAGATGGGTGAGTGAGAGCTGTTGGGGATCGTATGGGGGAACCCCGAGTGATATGGGAAACCTAGGGGTGAAGGAGAGGAGGGGAGGATTCCCTGGGCTAAGAAAGAGAGGATGAGAAGAGCTCCAGGTGTCCTAGGAGAGTATAAATATAAGGGAAAACAGCTTGTTTTGTCTGGTGTATAAATTAAAGGACTGATATAATTCCATTTTGAGAATAAGAGAAGAAATCAGAGATTTAGAGGAAATGAAGAACAAAGGTCCTAAGGGAACAGGGCCCAAAGGGTCTCAAACAGGTACGATAAAGAAATTTACATCACAAGGAAATATTACGCCAGAAAGGGTCCAAGGCGCAAGCGCAAAAGGGGAAATGGACATTTCTCTGGGAAACAGTCCTAGATTATCAATGGGTATGAACGGTAGCTGTGGCCGCCTAACAACAGAGGGCTTGGAAAAAAGGGAATTGGACGGTGAACTACAAGCACCAAATAAAAAGGAGATGATAGAAATGTTTAAAAATTTGGAAAAAATGATAAAGCAAGAAATGACAGTTGTGCGGAATGATCTAGGACACCTGCTATCGAGAGTGGAAGAAACAGAGGATAAAGTTAAAAATCAGGCCCAAACCATAGATAATCTAGAGAAAAAAATAACTTACTTGGAGAATACCCAGAAAAAATTGCTATATAGGATGGAAGTTCAAGAAAATAAAGAAAGAAGATGTAACCTTAGAGTTCGAGGAATTCCAGAGCAAGTAAAAGGGGAATCACTATATGACCTAATTGTAAAAATTCTAAACTCCATAAGAGATAGACCTGAAACAGACGGGATTAAACTGGATGGAGTGTTTAGAATAGGAAAGTTTAATCAAGCTGCGGAGAAGGAAAGATCAAGAGATACAGTGGTCCAGTTCCAAAAATTTGGGGTCAAAGAGGAGATATGGAGGAAAATTAAAGGAAGATCATTAATTAAGTATGGAGACTTAAATATCCAAATTTATGCGGACCTAACACCAGAGACCCGATGGAGGAAGAGATCCCTGAGACCCTTGTTGGAACAAATGAGAAAACAGAACGTTCAGTATAGATGGGGTACCCCAGCTTGTTTAATTGGCTGGAAAAATGGCGTAACAGCATATTTGAGATACCCGGAGGACCTGAGGGATTTCTGTGACAGACTGAAACTGCAAAGATTGGCGATAGTGGGCTGGGAAGAAGAAGAAAAAGAAAGAAGGGAAACAGAAGATACAAGAAAAGAGGACTGGCAGCGGGTCGGGGGGAGGGGAGGCCCGGGGGTGGGGAGAGAGGAGAGGGAAAACTGAGAAAATTGTTTTTTTTTTTTTTTTCTCTCTTTTCCCTCTCTTCTATCTCTCTCGACCCCCCAGGCCCCATCTTTGTTGAAATGGTAATCCCGCAGGAACTTCGGCTGAGGGGGGAAGTAAAGATTTTTGTATTTTCCTGTGGATAGAGAGGGGGGATCTGGGGAGGTTGAGGGAGAGGTTAGTTGGCCATGGGTGGAGCTTACTCCCAAAGCATCAAATCAGTGGTGGAAATCGATCCACAAATGGTTTATAGGCAGTATTCAAGCCTAAATATGGGTAGAGGGGAAAAAAAGATCGAGGGATGGGGGGTGGGGAGGGATGGGAGCTGGGTTGGAGGGAGGGAGGGGAGGAGGTATTGGGCTAACACTCTGCATGACAGTAAGGGTAAAGAGGAAGAGGCAAGTTGGAAGAGCAATGGAGTGAACTGGGAAGGATGGAAGAAATACAGTTTATAACCTATAATGTGAACGGGTTGAGTTGTCCAGGGAAGAGATTTAAGTTGTTTAAGGAGTTACATCATAGGGCAACATCAGTGGTATTTTTACAGGAGACGCACTTTGAGATAGAGGCAAATGTGAAATTGAAATCTAAATACTATCCAATATGGTATTATGCAGACTCTCCAATTAAAAGAGCAAAAGGGGTTGCAATAGGTTTGGCAAAGAATATGAGATTTGAGCTAGAGGACAGAAGAACCGATCCGGAGGGGAGATTTTTATTCTTAAAAGGTAAACTTCAGGGGATTGAGTGTACTTTAGCCAATATATACTGCCCTAATAAAAACCCGGAGATGTATATGAAGGGTCTGTTGAAAAAATTAATGGAATTTAAAAAAGGGCGATAGTTGCAGGAGACTTAAATTTCTGTATGGACCCACAAAAGGATAATACCTCCTCTGTGCAAAGAGAGGGGAGTAGGTCTCTGAGAGCTCTGAGGAGAGTGATGCATGAGTACCAACTAGTGGACACCTGGAGAATAATGCATATGAAAGACAGAGACTACACCTTCTTCTCTAATGCACATGAGACGTACTCAAGATTAGATTACATCTTAATAGACCATCAACTTATAGAACATCTGGTTAAAATTGATATAGAGACAAGAACGTTCTCGGATCATGCCCCGGTCGTAATGAAAATGGGATGGGGAAGAAGGTTGACTGGAGGATTGGGGTGGAGGTTAAATGAGGCTCTTCTTCTGGATGAGGACTTAGCCCAGAAAATAGAGAAAGAGATAAAGGTCTATTTTAAGGAGAACGAAACAGAGGAAGTATCGACGGCTATAGTTTGGGAAAGTCACAAGGTTTTTATAAGAGGAATCTTGATTGCGGCAGGAGCAAGGAAGAAAAAAGAAAGAAGAGAGAGGGTCAGTGGGCTTCTAAAAGAAATACTGGACCTAGAGCAGATCCATAAAAAGAAGATAACAAAAGATACAAGACAGAAGTTGATGGATAAAAAAGATGAGCTAGAGAGGTTGATGGACGAGGAGAAGAGAAGAGTATACAACAGGGTTTTAAATGAGAGATATAGATGGGGAGATAGACCAGGAAAATATCTAATGAGAGCTTTGAATAAAAAGAAAAATAGGAATTATATAGAAAAGATAAAAAGTCCTAAGGGGGAGTTGGCACACTCAACTAAAGAGATTATTAAAGTGTTTACGGAGTATTATAGAAAGTTATATAACATTAGTCCCCAAGGTCCTCTAAAAGAAACTCAAGAGGGAATTAATGAAAAAAAGATGATATATTTAAAAAACGCGGGATTACCAAAACTAAGTGAAGCACAGTTGAACTCCTTGGACGTGGAAATTTCCCAGGAAGAAATTAAAACAGCATTAAGAAGTACAGGGGGGGGGGGGGAGCCCAGGCCCGGATGGCTATACAGTTAAGTACTATAAGAAATTTAGTGAAGTGCTGTTACCCAAACTGGAAAAATATATGAATGCTTTGGGAGGTGGGATGGAAGTGAGGAGAGAATCTTTACAGGCCCACGTAGTACTTATTCATAAGGAGGGAAAAGACCCATCTCAGTGCTCCAGCTATAGACCTATTTCATTATTGAACACAGATACTAAACTGTATGCAAAGGTTTTAGCAAACAGGTTGAGAGATCTGATGCCTGAATGGATCCATGGAGATCAGGTGGGTTTCGTACCTGGGAGAGAGGGTAGAGATAACGGCCTGAGAACCCTGATGCTTATTCAGAAAAGTAGAAAAGGGAAAGCCCCGGTGGTGCTCTTGTCAATTGATGCAGAGAAGGCATTTGATAGAGTGGACTGGGGCTTTATGATGGACAACTTAAAAGTGCTGGGGATAGGTGATAGAATGCGTGAGTGGATAAGTAAATTATATAGGGAGCCTACTGCAATCATCACGATAAATGGGGAGAGATCAGAACCCATTGGAATGTCTAATGGAACAAGACAGGGCTGCCCACTGTCCCCTTTACTATATGTGTTGTCACTCGAACCTCTGTTGTCAATAATAAGGAACAGTGGAGCGGTAAAGGGAATTCAGATAGAAACTATAGAACATAAAGTAGCGGCCTTTGCGGACGACTTATTGTTCTATGTGGGGAACCCCCGAATAACTCTCCCAAATATAATGAAGATTCTGAAGGAGTACGGTGAACTATCAAATCTAAAAATTAACCCAACGAAAACAGAGATCTTGAATATTAATATATCAAAGAAGGAGAAAGAAAAACTACAAAAAGAATTCCCCTTTATATGGAGAGAAAAAGAGATAAAATACCTAGGAATAAAACTCACTGCCTCATCTAAGCATTTGTATAGATTAAACTATATTTCTTTGATAAACGAGATCAGGGAAGATTTAAAAAGACTAGAAGGAGGAAACCCATCCTGGATAGGACGTATAAACTTAGTCAAAATGGTAATTATGCCTAAAATATTGTATAGATTTCAAATGGTACCAATTAAAATTCCAGAGGCCTTCTTTAAGATAATAAAAAAAATGTTAACAAGATACATATGGAAGAATAAAAAACCTAGAATAGCACATGAAACATTGAGTAGGACTAAAGAGAAAGGGGGATTGGGTCTTCCAGATGTCAAGAGATACTATAAAGCAGTCGTTTTAGCAAGAATATATGACTGGACATTTAACCACAAGGGGAAAAGTTGGGTAACTATTGAAAATGATCTTAGTGAAATTAGATTGAGTCAGATGATATGGGTTCCAGCACAGTTTAGGGGAATTAAAGAAAGCACAAGTATCTACACTTTAAATGTTTTAAGGGTATGGGACAATTTGCACAAAAACATGAAATGGGAATTTAATTCAATACTAATGCCTCTCACAAACACTGAGTACTTTCCCCCGGGAAAAGATAAGATATCAGGGAGATGGTTTAGAAAGGAGGATACCCAACTGAGAGATGTTCTGGAGGAGGGGGAATTGAGATCACTTAAAGATTTAATAGAGAAGAAGGGAGATATTTTTATTAGAATAGATGAGTGGAAATATCATCAATTGAAATGCTTTATTGGAAACCTCCCGAAACCCCTGAGATTAAAACAGGAGTGGAATATGTTTGAAAGGTTGTTAGAAACACGAAGGGATGGGAAGCACGGTACTTCAAAAATCTATAGAATACTCACTGAACTAGACACAAACACAAAGTTAAGTTTTATAATAAAATGGGAAAGGGATATGGAAGTTGGGTTCGACGAGGAAAAACAGAGAAAGATGTTTAGATTGATACACGAGAATGTTAGTATGAGAGAGGTTGAGATTAATTATAAGTGTGTGACACGATGGCACATTACACCGAGTGTTGAGCACAAGATGAATGGGGAAAATTCAAAAATGTGTTGGAGAGGATGTGGAGAGATAGGCACGGTGTTTCACATATGGTGGGAATGTCCGAAAATCCAGGTTTTTTGGAAGGGCATAGTTAAATTGATTGAAGAAATAACTGAAATTGACATAGGGTTAGACCCAACGAAGTGCCTCCTACATAACGTTGAGACATCTGTAAATAAATATAAAAACTCAGGCGTCTGGTACTTCTTAAATGCGGCGAAAGGGTTGATTCCCAAGTTTTGGCAGAAAACTGAGGTACCGAAGGAGGAAGACTGGATTAATAGAGTAAACCAGATAGGCAGAATGGAAAGATCATACCATATGCAGGAAGATAGCATGGGAGTTTATTACATGAGATGGGAAAAGTGGGAAAAAGCAGGATTGAAAGAGAAATATAGGAAATTATGAACTAGGATGTCAGCCAAAAATGCCTCCAGAGAGTAAAATGGGATAGAGACTGCAGAGGGGATGGAGGGGGGAGGAGGGGTGGGAAGGGTCGGGGTGGAAGGGGAAAGAAAAGAGTTTTTAGAAGGGATAATGTAGAAATGTTATAAATGTATATTTATATCTGAATTGTTTCCCTTTGTGGGTATTTGTATTAATATGAAAAATTTAATAAATATTTAAATTGAAAAAAAAAAAAAAAGAATTGCACATGCTTTGCACAACACATCTACTCAAAGTCTGATTAACATCCCTACCACGGCATATAATTTCCTAAACAAATCACAATATCCGCGAAAAGGGATCTCTACTTTTTGCACACTCAGTATCAACTCGCAAATTTCTCCACAAACGACTTCCCTTAGCAATTGGGAGAAACTCTTAGCTCAACAAGTCCCACTCCATACATGGGAGAAAACCTTTAATATTACCTATAAAGCCTCTCGATGTAGCACCCACTGGGAATCCTTCTTAAAAATACTGCACCAATGGTATCTGACTCCAGTAAAACTCTCCATGTACTACCCTCTGCATTCCCCTCTTTGTTGGAGGCAATGCGGAGACATAGGATCAACTCTCCATATACTGTGGTCATGCAAATCCATTAGATCATACTGGAACAATGTTTTTCATTTCATTTCAACATTAACTGAATCTCGAATTGTTCCTAACCACGCCCTCGCTATTCTCCATATTGACATATTGATCAGTTTCCTAAAGAGACCCGCACGATCATCGTTCACATATTAGCTTCGGCAAAACTTAATATCACTAGACTGTGGAACTCGACTAACTCCCCCTCTCTCACCTCACTCATATCGGATCTAAACATCCAATGTGATATGGAGAGAAGATCTTCTCTAAATACCTCTACCTACCATAAGTTTCGATTTCAATGGGCTAGATGGCTACGGAACCCGAACTGTTCTGTAATATGCTGATTACCTACATTATTGAAACTGACTCCTATAACAACCAAGTGATATGCTGGTTCCGACCCCCTCCCCTCTCCCCCACCTGTCCCCCCCCCCATACCCCATACCTCTTCCTTCCCTACTATATGTTCTTGTTTGTTTTATTATCCCTGTCTACTTTTATAACCTACAATATGTTTGCGGCTCTTAAACTATTAGTATGTTTACTTTGAATGCAATACTGGAAACCATTGCCCCGGCCTAATGGTGGGGTATTTATCCTGCTTGTTAATTTGTTATGTTGATTGAACCGAAAACCTATGCTATGTAAAACTCTGAAATGTTTAATAAAAATTATTTGAACATAAATTAAAGAGACACTTTCCATCTAAAAAAATACTATAAAGCAGAAAAAGTATTCACAAGATTGTACCTTTTAATGTTGGCATGAGCCTACCAATGTTTTTTAAGGGGTCCTGGAATCACAAAAAGCCAGGGAGCTCTAATATGACTGAACTTACTCTGGGCCATGAGGTTAAGGCCTGGTCCACCTCTCCTACACTTTATTATTGTCACCTGCAAGCAGGGGCGGACTGACTATTTGGAAACGTGGGCACTGCCCGAGGGCCCGGGGTCAGTAGGGGGCCCCATGAGATGCCCCTGGTACCTTTTTCATAGGCTTTTTTGAGTTTGGGCAAGGACACAGGGGCCCCATGATCCCCTATTGAGGGCCCGGGGTCAGTAGGGGGCCCCATGAGATGCCCCTGGTATCTTTTTCATAGGCTTTTTTGAGTTTGGGCAAAGACACAGGGGCCCCATGATCCCCTATTGCCCAGGGGCCCCATGAGTTGTCAGTCCGCCCCTGCCTGCAAGCGTGCGGCAGAGAAGGATCCTTGCTCTTTGTGTGGAAGCATTGATGCCTCTGCAGAGATCTGACATGCCCCCTGCTTAGCAGACCTATATAACTCTGCAGTCAGCAAAGCCTACACTTCTCGCTGATTTGAGAGTGACTGAACAAGGGGAGTGTTGGGCCTCTGCAGAGAGACCACTGCTTCCAAGCAGTATTACATGGTAGTACATGGTATTGTACCTTACAGTAATAGCCCCATTATTTTCTCCTACTAGGGTTTATTTTCTTCACTGTTCTAATAGGGGTGTGGTACCTGTAAAACCTTCACACAAGGACAGGTGAGACCTAGTATCTCTCCAGCTCCCATCAATCTCCAATTTAATATGCTTTCAAACAGTCAGCATGGCTCCTTCTCTGTCACTGCTGGCCAGGAACAGGCTTTTCTACTGGCTGTGGCTTCTTTACAAGAAGGAAAACTGTAAGACTTTGCACGCCTCTTTTTTGTTTTTTTGGATGCACCTGAAATGTAGGTAGCTGACTTAAAGTGGAGCTCCACCCAAAAGGGGAAGTTCCACTTTAAGGACTGCTCCCCCACTCTCCATTAAGGATTGGCACCTCTGGGGGGCAGGGGGGGAGCAGGTACCCGAATTTGACAGGTACCCGTTCCCACTTCCGGTGGCCTAGGCGACTGGAAGCAGAAGGTGTCCTCCCTCCCTGTAGTCTTTTGGGACACATGACAGGTCCCAGAAGACTACAGGACCATTCATGAAGCGCAGCGCTACTCACGCATGCGCAGTGGGCACCCGGCTGTGAAGCCACAAGCTGTCACAGCTGGGTGCCCACACTGAAGATGTCGGCCTCCTGGAATACAGGACGGCTGGTGAAACGGGCTACGGGGGACACACCACAGGACAGAGGGACAGGTAAGTGGTTGTTTTTTAAAAGTCAGCAGCTACAGTTTTTGTAGCTGCTGACTTTTATTTTTTGACGGCGTGAGTGGAACTCTGCTTTCAACTGAAAGATTATTTGGGCTTTATCGTGCATTACCAGCCAAAGCTTTTGACCTGAAAGGGTGAGAACTTAAGTCTTACTGTAGATCAGCTAGGGAGATTTCCTCTCACTTCCTATCTGAGTAACAAATGTCACCAGAACTGGAGGTGAGCAAAAATCTGTAAGAGAGATCCATAGAGAAAGATTTCCATTAATGTTGTCACCGGAACAGAGATGGTTATATGTCTTCCCAGTGAGGTCTTAGACAACAATCTTACAAGGTATCTAACCCTTCCACACCCTGAACAAAATTTAAAATAGTTCTGGCTGAGTTTAAAGAAAATGTGTGCTAACAAAATAATGAAATAAGCCATGGTTGCCCGGCTGCTATTCAATATTCTCAGTTTCAGGTCAGTGATTCAGAAAATCAGATCCAAACCACGGCTGGTGTTACGGGATTAAGTGTATTGGCATATGGACATGTGATCCCTGATGAAGGGACCAGTATTTAGACTGGATGATGTTCACCTGAGGCCTAGGCTTTTGCTATAAAAAAAAAAACATGAATTCTCAACGCGGTGGTTTTACCAGCTAAAGTATTTCATGCCTTCTGCGATCATTTACATGGGTGAGGGAGCGGATCTTGTTTAAATGGCAGGTCCTCTTTAAGCTGAACATGATATAGTAGAAAGTATAATAAGAGAATAATTCTAAGCATACTTCCTTGTCTAGTGACCCATTCTGGCCATTATAATTGATGTGCATTATATTACATTCTGATACTACTATTCTAAAATAAAGAATGCCTAAAAAGTAAAGACCAGCTGCCTTACTGGAAGGGGGAACATCCAAAAATTGTTCTTATGTCTGAAAAAAAATCCACCTTTTCTCTTGACTTCCTTCTAAAAAATAGCAGTGCACTTTATGTGTCTAGGTGCTTTTGTGCCTGGATCCTCATAGCTGTATATTTATATAGTCATTGTTTGTCCCTGACTGCTAGTCTCTGGAGATTTGGAGTGAGATTTGGTGATGTCATTACTGCATTGCCCACTGTTCTCCTTGTTGGAGAGGAAGATGTATCTGAAAACCCCTAGTGCAAGAATATCCCTGCTTCTGCTTCATTTTTTTCTGTGAATCCGTTTTTCCACCAGCTCTCCTGCTGCTTCTTCTAATTAACCTCTACTAGTTATCAGCAGTTAAGCTTTGACAGGAGCAAGCAAAGCCTGTCTCTACCAAGATGACTGCCTCAATATAGTCACACTGCAGAACAAAGTTCTGCCACCATTTGGGCTCTTAGAAGGTTTCGTTGAGGAGCTATAGGTTGAAAAAGATTTGTACTCCAAAGGGTGTTCCATCATTTGCATATCCCTATATAGTGTGTATTTGCTTCTATCCAAAGCGCCTAGTGTGATTTCTCTCTCCACTCTCATTCCTCTGCTATCTACATGAGTCACTTCTGACAATATATATGATGACACCAAAAAATCCCAGAGACAGCCTTGCTCCCCCCCCAGCACAAAGCAGGCGATTGAGAGCTTCAACTGTGCATGTTTCCTTATGAGACTGTGTAGAACGGGGTGTGTCCACTCCCTCCACTCAAGTGTCAGATTACACTTAGCTTTCGGCTCTATGCTGCATAGTGTGTGACATCAGATACCCGCCCCCTGCCTTCTGGAACTGAGAAATGCTGTATAAATTCTGTACTTTGAATGGATGTAGAGAAGACGTGGAAGCAGATAAACAGGTACAACTTATGTAGCAGAATTTGTTTCATCTCTATGCATTTCCTGAGGCAGATCACTTCACTGGGTATACTGTATGTAAGGGGATACAACCACTTAAGAAAAACATCAAATACATGTACATGCATGTAAATTATATTTAGGGAACAAATTGACTTTAATACATGCATGTGTCTGAGAATGGTAGTAGAACCACTTTCAAATAATGAAGATTCTTTGTTCTTGGTTATGTGGTGAATTATTTTCTCTGATTAACAAGGCTTCCTTTTCTGTGTTCCTACAATGAAGAATTCCCATTAATTTTATGCCATTTGCTGCAATCATTCCGCCCCCTTCTTATTCCCGGAGTCATAGGAACAGCTGAGACAAAAGGTTTCCTTTATACACATCCAGCCACCTAATAAACTCCTGTACTCAGACGAAGGCAATCATTTGTGTCAGGAAAGGTCATGCCATTGAGATAGTATGGTAAGGATTATTATTCCTGTGTTAATGAATGAATTATGGAAATTCAAATTACATGCAATGTCCATTTTCTCTGTTCAGATGGAAGATGCAAATCCTACTCCAGGCTAATGTTTGGTGGAAGGGAGTTAATATTCAATTTCTTGTAAACATGTGAAAGAATACATCTTTATAAAGGCAGTAACTTTATGACCACCCACCTAATACTGAGCAGGTCCCCCTTTTGTCACCAAAACAGCCCTGACCTGAGGCATGGACTTCATTAGACCTCTGAAGGTATTCTGTGGTATCTGGCACCAAGCTTTCAGCAGCAGATCCTTTCAGTCCTGTAAGGTGTGAGGTGGGGCCTCCATGGATCGGACTTGATTTTCAAGCACATCCCACAGCTGCTCAGTTGGATTTAGATCTTGAGAATCTGGAGTCCAAGTCAGCTCCTTGAAATCATTGTAGTTTTCCTCAGACCATTCTTGAACCATTTTTGCAGTGTGGTAGGGCGCATTATCTGGCCGAAAGAGGCCACTGCCATCGGGGAATACCTTTTCTATGAAGGCGCATACTTGGTCAGCAAAAATGCTTAACCTCCTCGGCGGTCTGATTATTTCCGATTTTTGGTGCTGAAAGCGGTACCATTTTTTTGCATGGAAATATGTAGTTTTTTATTGTAGGCTGTAATTTTTAGGAATAACTCACTGAAATCTATACGAACAAGAGTCTAGTAAACATCCTGGGTATGATAAAATTTGAAACACGAAATCATAAATTATAATTTAATAAATAATCATAAAAAATAATAATATAATAATAATAAATTTAATTCAATAATATAATCAAACCAAAAACACTGAAATTTGAAATACAGAGGCAAATTCGCACATCGCTGAGCAAAGTCGCAGAATTGTTTTCAGTGTCTGATGATGAATTTCCCCCACGAATCATTATCACTCAATTCTGCAAGTGGTTCTGATTTACTATCGCTGTTCTCTAGCCGGTCTAAAACCGCTTTTGACGTAAAGGGACGCTTTTTGGACGCCATGGACGTTTCTAAGTTTCCAGGCAGAAAGAACAGTCAAAATGCAGGCAGGGCGCAGGACAAAGCACTCGGGACAAAATGTATGTGAAATGGTTTGAAACAGCAATGTTTTACTATGTAATAATAATTTTTTTAAAAATTTCAAATTTGCCGCCGGTTCCGGCCCCCATATGTCCTGACGTCACAGGGACCGGAACACGGAAGCATCGGCCGGAGGAGTTGGCCGGGGACGCTGCAGGGGACACATCACGGGAGCGAAGGACAAGGTAAGTGTTGCAGGGACTCCCTGAGCAACGCCGCATGGTAAGCCCGAGTGTAGCTCAGGGTTACCACTCTTGGTACTCAAATTTTACCCCGAGCTACACTCGGGAATACCACTAAGGAGGTTAAGCAGGTGGTATGTGGTATCCCCATAAATGGCAGGACCCAAGGTTTCCCAGCATGCCATTGCCTGAAGCATCCTACTGCCTCCGCCAATTTGCCTTCTTTCCATATTGTATCCTGGTGCCATCTCTCCCCCAGAAAAGCGAAACACGCACACCCGACCATCCATATGATGTAAAAGAAAATGTGATTCTTCAGACCAGCCCACCTTTTTCCATTGCTCTGTGGTCCAGTTCCAATGCTCACATGCCCATTGTAGGCACTTTTTGGTTTTGGACATGAGTCAGCATGGGCAACATGACTAGTCTACAGCTGTACAGTCCCATACACAACAAAATGCAATGCTAATTTTTTCTGTTTTCAACACATCAGCTTCAGGGACAAATGTTTACTTGCTGCCTAATATATCCCATTGACTTTCAGATGTCATTGTCATGAGATAATCAGCATTAATTACTTGTTAATTACCTGTCAGTAGTCATAAAGTTATGGCTGATCTGTGTAAAGTAATCATGAAATGAATTTCAAAACCATTAAGCCTCGTTTACACGTACTTCAAAATGTGGCATTGGATCAAAGCCCCTGTCACTAAATAAAACGGCAAGCTTACAGTTCTGTTCACATTGTTGAGTTTGCTTTGCTTTGCTTCAAAAATTATACCCCACTTTCTTGGTGCTTCAAAGCTGCTTCAAAGTCTCCATAGAAGTCTATGACAGCACCTGCAGCTTTTGAGGGGCTTTTATTTAGAGTTAGCTTTGTTTTGTGGTGTACAGCAGGGGAGCGCTATAGTGGAAGGTGAGTGGGGACTGGAGAGAGAGGACTGATCAGCAGAGGATTAGCAGAGCTGGGGAATTGGACTAGCTGATGTCACACGTGGTGCGTACCAAGGCAGCAATATAGCGGGAGGTGATCAGGGACCAGAGAGAGAGGAGGATCAGCAAACCAGAGGACCAACAGAGCTGGGAGTACTACTGAGTGGGGAATTAGCAGAGCGGGGGGTTACTACTTGGCAGGAGATCAGGTAATCAGGGACCAGAGAGAGAGGAGGATCAGCAAACCAGAGGACCAACAGAGCTGGGGGTACTACTGAGTGGGGAATTAGCAGAGCGGGGGGTTACTACTTAGCAGGAGATCAGCAGAGCTGGGAATTACTACTTATCAGTGAATCAGCAGATCTGGGGGTTACTACTTAGCAGGGGATCAGCCTAGCTGGGGGTTACTACTTAGCAGGGGATCAGCCTAGCTGGGGGTTACTACTTAGCAGGAGATCAGCCAAGCTGTGGGGTTACTACTTAGCAGAGGATCAGCAGTGCTTGGGGTTACTACTTAGCAGGGGATCAGCCAAGCTGGGGGTTACTACTTAGCAGGGGATCAGCAGTGCTTGGGGTTACTACTTAGCAGGGGATCAGCAGTGCTTAGGGTTACTACTTAGCAGGGGATCAGCAAAGCTTGGGGTTACTACCTAGCAGGGTATTAGCCGAGCTGGGTGTTACTACTTAGCAGGGAATTAGCCAAGCTAGGGGTTACTATTTAGCAGGAGATCAGCTGAGCTGGGGGACTACTACTGAGTGGGGCATCAGCAGAGCTGGGGGTAGTACTGAGCAAGGGATCTGCTGAATGAGGGTACTAATAAGCTGGGGATCTGCTCAACGAAGTTACTAATAAAGTGGAGGTCTGCTGAATGGGGGTACTAAAGAGCTAGGGATCTACTGAACTGGGGTACTAATGAGCTGGAGATCTGTTGAACTGGGGTATTAATGAGCTGGAGATCTGTTGAACTGGGGTATTAATGAGCTGGATATCAGCTGAGTGGGGGTATTACTGAACTTGGGGTGATACTGAGCTGGGGTTCTATTGGGCCACTTTAAAACAAATAAAAAAATCAACAAACACAGGGAATTTGCCAAGTTTTATTATAGCTTCAAAAAGTATCGCCAAAGCATCACTGAACCATCACAGAATCATCAAAAACACATTAGAAAAGCATCAATGTGGAAGTGGTAGGCACTTTAGTGTGTGTTAAAGTCAAAGCAAATGTAAATGAGCCCTTAAAGCTTAGTTTTTAATTTTGCATGGCATGGTGTAGTCAGATTTTGGCAGATAATTTCCTGTCTATTTAATAGGTTTTAGCACAGGAAATTAAAGAAAAAGTTCCCTCCCCCAAAAGTAACAATAATTTATGGGCGGAAGGTCTGCCAGGGTTAATTGCTGTTTTGGCTGCAGTTGAGCTTTAGGTCCCATTCACACCACTTCCTTGTGGTAACACCTTGACTGCGCTACCACATTGATGCAAACGGTAATGCAACTTGTGCATGGCAGAAAACAGGGTTCTTGTCAATTTTTTGTGTGTTCTGGTGCTATGGCAGCCCATTCAAATAAATGAGCTGCCTTAACACAATGCTTAATACCGTGCAACAGAACATGGGCTAACGACTGTGCATTAGGGCAATGCACCAGAAACTGATGGGCCTTTAAATTGATGACTTTAAGTACCTCTAATTGGCAATTTGTGCCTTGGAAGACCCAAAAAACAGAGATCACAGTTCATAAAATCAAGAGCTCAGAGCCCTGAATTCTATCATTTCATGAACATGGACACCTCAACATGAAATAAAGACATTTCACCCACCACTGGGTTTACTCTTAGAGATTTTCTACAATTAGGCACAGTGGTGGGTAAGCCCCTTCAGAGAAGTACTATCAGGTGTAATACATTTGGAGTAATACAATTTTTACAAGCGCTGGATGGTAATTTGTGCTGCGGTCTGGGATTCTCTGGATGTGTTGGCAGTTTAAGGCTGGGAACAACCCCTAGTGGGCATCAAGGGAGTCATCCACAGTATAAGCAATCCATCCTCACTACGTTTCCCTGTGTGCAGCTCAACGTGCAGCTAACCCCTCCTATTCTGCAATAAACCAGACTGAGTGTAATATTGAAGTTTTATTAACAAAACAGGGTAGGGGTGAAGCTTTTAAGAAAAACAGACAAGAAGTACATATAATCAATGTAAGAACATACAGAAAACACAACGGTTAGGCTATAGATGGCAGAAAATCCAAGCCTACCAGCAATGCTGCCTTTAGGGGATGCAAAGAGATGCATGTTTTAGTCCAACATTTGCTCTGATAGCTGGCTCCTTCTCTCCCCGACTCTCAGAGTCTGAGCTCCCAAGATGCATCTCTTTCCTTTCTCTCAGAATGATAGGAATGTTTATTAACCCTTATATAAAGAGTATCTAGTTTCTGTAAAACAGTACATTTATTACTGGCTCCATCTGGTGGTCAACTTTGATATTGCAGGCAAGACAGGCGTAATATATTCCCTTGCTGGAGGTAGAACACTCCCTGCCTGGTGTCGACCAACACCACTATTTTGGTCCTCAGAATAAAACAGCGAAACTAGATCAGAAACTGGTCTGAGGGACAATTTTGCTTCGTTGTTCCTGTGACCTTTAACTTCGACCTCTCTGACTGATAATATATTCCCTTTCTGGAGGCAGAACAATAAGGCTTGAGAGCAAAGGGAAAGGCACTTGCACGTAGTACAAAAGTGTTAGAGACAACAGACAGGAAGGCCAGGACTCTCAACATTGATGAAGTAATCTGTACAAACTACAAAGAAATTCACAAAATGAGTCACAGATGAATCCACCGGCTACAACAGTATGCAATTTAATCCGTTATACTGGATAAGCATGAAAGAAGAATCATTTAATGTAATCACAGAAATGGCTTAGTAAAGCTGGCCATGCAAGTGGATTTTCGAACAAACATTCATATGAACATTTGTACAAAAGGTCTCATCAGTACATTTGATGCCATGATGAATATCATTTGAAAGTACATCAAAAAATTTTTGATTTTTAACATTTGAATTTGGAATGAATGGACTTTCCTGAAAGAAAAATTTTTCTTGCCATTGCTGTCTAAAACAAATGACGATGCGATCCCAGTAATCAGATTAGATTCGAAAATCCAACAAATGTTCTTAAACTTAAAAATTGCAAATTAAATTCTTCAAATGTATGACCAGCTTAACCCCTTGACGCTGACGTTGCACAAATATGCGGCCTCACAGAACTGGGATTTTTTCTGTGGGGCCGCATATTTGCGTACCTGTGTTTGTGCTGGGAGCGCTGTACAGCGCGCTCCCAGTACAAAAGCCGCAGTGTCACTGAGAGCCCCAGGTCCCGTTCTAATGATCAGGACCTGGAACTCCCAATTTCGGGGCACATGATCGCTGTGATAGCCTCTGATTGGCTATCACAGTGATCAGTCACTGTGAAGCCCGCCCCCCTTGTTTTTTTTTTTCTCTCTGAATGGAGGAGAGAGATACATTGTATCTCTCTCTCTCTCCTTGCATAGAGAAAAAACAACTGTTTGTAAAAAACAAAAAGATAAATAAATATTTAAAAAAGAAAAGAAAAAATACCTAGATCAAGGTTTGATCTAGTTCAGTGCCAGGGTTAGTGTTTGGGTCAAGGTCAGGGTCAAAGTCAAAGGTCATGGTCAAAGGTCAGGATTTTTTTTAACCATTTGCCGCCCGCCCTATGGCCGAATGGCGGGCAGCAAATGTCATCAGCGTTCTGGGTGGACGCCATATGGCGTCCTCCCACACATGCACAGATTGCGCTCCAGAGGCGCAGCGGTGTGATCTGTCACCGGCCATGTACCTCAGACACGGCTGATGACAGATCTGAGTATCGGCCCCGTTTCCGGTACCATGTGACCTGCTGTGACCAATCACAGCAGGTCACATGACAGTTGTATACAATGGATGGCTTCATTCATGCCATCCATTGTATACTAGGGTCTAGCTGTGAATGGTCACAGCAGGTCACATGCACATGTCATCAGCTGTGGCCAAATCACAGCTAAGCACAAAAAAAAAAAAAAAAAAACCCGGAGTGAATCGATGTCATTCATGTAAATAGTGAAATATGAAAAAAAAATCTGAAAAAAAAGAAAAAAAATTTAATAAAAAACAATAAAAAAATAAAAAAAATATATAATTTTTTTTTTCATACTGTCACCAGTCAGTGTCCCTGATCACCGCCATGCCAGTTATATGATGACGCTGTACTGCACTGGTGACAATATGTAAAAAAAAAATAGTGAAACTAATTTTTTTAATTTTTTAATTTTCCGAAAAATTATGACAAAAAAAATACAACTTCAAAAAACTCGCCATTCCTCTTATGAAGTATGTCGGACTGTCTAATCTGCAAAAAGGGGTCATTTGGGGGATATCTGTACTATTCTGACATTCTTGGACCTCAAGAAATTAGATTGGCTGTCAGTACTTCAGGATTGATCAATATTCAGATCTATACCATAGTTTGTGAACTCTATAACTTTCCTACAAACTAAAAAATACATCCTAATTTGGGTTATTTTCACCAAAGACATGTAGCAGAATACATCTCGGCCTAAATTTATGAAGAACAATTATTTATTTGCAAACTTTTATAAGAGAAACAAAGAAAAACTTTTTTTTTCAAAATTTTTGGTCTTTTTTTGTAAATTTAGAAAAAAATAAAAACCCCAGTGATGATTAAATACCACCAAAAGAAAGCTCTAGTTGTGTGAAGAAAATGATAAAATTTTAGTTTGGGTACAATGTTGTATGACCGCGCAATTGTCATTCAAAGTGTGAGAGCGCTGAAACCTGAAAAATGGCCTGGGCAGGAAGGTGTAAAATTGCCCGGTATTGAATTGGTAAATTGGTATTAGTGTCAGTTTCAGAGTATTTTAGGTAAAAAAAAAAAAAAAAATGCGCACTATTGTTTCTGGGCTGTAGTACACGTATAAACAACAAATAATATATACATATATGGTGTCGCTGCGATCGTCAAGAGCTGGAAAATTTATTTTGGGTTGTTCTTTGGTGGTAGGCTATGGTAGTAGCAATAAACACACAGCTACATTTAAAAAAATGTGTTTTTTTACTATTTTGGGCCAGTTTTCCTTTGATAATAAAAAAAAATCAAATATCCATTACCATTTACCACCAAATGAAATTCCAATTTGTCCTGAAAAAAAAGCGGTATAATCCACCTGGATGCACAAAGTAGTTGTGATGATATGTTACGGTTTTATTAACAAATGTCAACGTTGTAAAATTTTACTTGGGCTTTAAGATTTGTTTCACCCTTAGGCGTGAAGGGGTTAAGAATTGTATATATAGTAAAAAAGTGACATTTTAATGCATAACAATAAACAGCTTTAGATGTGCATCTAAATGGGGATCGCTTTTCAGAGGTGATTGGCAGCCAGTGAGGAGACAATGTGGTGCCTTCTCATCGCCTGTTTTAACCCAATTTTTGCCAAATGAACTTGAGACAATTGGCTCGAATGCTACACAAGATACATTGCACAGTTTTTGTCACAGCCTCGAAGCACCGTGACCACAGCATGTGAACACCCCAGTTCGCTGTCATTGCAGCTTAACCACTTCCTGTCCGGACACTTTTACCCCCTTCCTGTCCAGGGCAATTTTCAGCTTTCAGCGCTATCACACTTTGAATAACAATTGCGCGGTCATGCAACACTGTACCCAAATGAATTTTTTACCATTTTTTGAGACAGATAAAGCTTTATTTTGGTGGTATTTATTCACCGCTGGGATTTTTTTTTTTTTTGCTATGTAAATGAAAAAGTCCAAAAATTTTTGAAAAAAAGTGTTTTTTTTTATCAAATTTTGCAAATAAATAATATTTCATCATAAATCTTGGCCAACATTTATTCTGTTATCTTTTTAGTAAAAAAAAATCCAAATTAGTTTATAACCAAAAATTATAATTTTTAAACATTTTTTTTTACATTTTTAATTTATTTTTTTATATTATTATTTTTTATTTATTTTATTTTTTTTAAATACTGTCACCCTAGCAGTACAGTGTCACCATGGTGACACTGTACTACTTGGGGGTGATGAAGATTTTTTTTTTTTTTTTACACTGATTGCTTTTACACCCATATAGGCTGTAAAAACAATCATTTCTCCTTTTCTCTGTCTGCATTCTTGCAGTCATTGAGAAGTACTAAGTGAGCTGTGATTGGTCACAGCTTGTCACATGGTACAAGGCTGTTGTGAATAGTCTTGTACCATATGACCTCTGTGATCATTCACAGATTTCACTCGTAGTAAGCAATGATGTCACAAGTGACATCATTGCTTACTACTTTGCATGTGATCACTGATTGGCCAATCAGCGATCACATGATCGGGACCTCGTACAGAGGTCCTGTCCGACGATCGGTATTCCACTGTGTCCGGAGGACACAGCGGGCACCGGATCACGGTGCTGCACGCTCCCAGGGAGCACGCACAAGCAGGGTGCGGGGAGGCCGTTTATAAACGGCCACCCGACCCTGCACTGCCACCGTCTGGCCGTTTATATACAACGGCCGGTCGGAAACTGGTTAAGGGGAGGGGGAGGTTGGGGGACAGTAAAAAAACACGCATCAACCACAGGTTGTTAATGACCCCCAACCTTATATCTAAACTTAGCCTAACATTTGTCGGCTGTGCTGAAGATTAAAAGAAATGTACCACTAAGAACTATAAGCTGCAGCTGCCTGTTCCCCAAAATAATTCATCATATCCAGGGGTGCAGCCTGCAACAAAGATAAAGACTAAAGGAAATGTACCCTGACTTTGTACGTAACTTCATTTCTTATTTATTGCCATAAAACTAAAAAGGAAAAAAAAAATTAAAAGTTAAAGCCAGATAAAAATTAAATATTACATAATAACATTTTGCATTTTCTTGCTGAGCTTTATGCTCCTTTTCACATTTTCTCTGTTTTCTCTTTTCTTTCTGATAAAAAAAGCTAATTGTTTACAGAACCCAATAGCTTAAGCTGAAAGTTAAAGTGCTTCTATTTCTGCAACATGTGTAGCACTTCCCTCTCGAGGGCCACTGGATCTGATTTGGGTCCCCCTAAGCTCTGCACGACCATGCAACACGCATTTTCCACACTTACACACTTGGAGTCAGTAATACAGTTCTTGAGCTGGTTTTTAGTTGTTTTTATTAAGGGATTAATAACTGGGATGGGGTCTAAGGGGATGTGGGATGCCCAAGGAACTGTAAACGCGAGGACAAACTCCTTAGCAAACTGTACACTGTGCAGAAAATGTAGATCTGAAAAGTATAGCACTGTCTCTTTAAGGAGCACTGAAGTTCCCTTGATGTACCTCCTCAGACCCCAGATGAATCCTTCCTCTTCACCCAGCTGCACTGAGGGTATCCCTGGGCCATTGATTCCAAGATCTAGCAATGAAGTAGTACCGGATGAGAACTAGTTGGGTCTTGCACCTGACTGCCCTCAACCTTTATCTGGCCCAGGGGGTGAAAAAGTCAAAACACTGTCCTGTCCTGGTAGCTGCTTTCAGGCCTTTCACTGGGCTGGCTCCTTCCCTGCTGCACAGGATGTCCTCCCTAAGAGACCTTGGGCAGTGAAGATCCCACTTTCCAGCATCCTGCCTGTAGGTAGCCTCCGCACCCCCCTGGGGCCCCCTCTCAGGCTCCACACTCCAGCCTTATCTCAGTCCATCTTCCACCTGACTTCTCTGCTGCTTAGGCTCTTCTACATTGAAGGGTTGCCCTTGTCCACCATGCTTGACCTCCTGCCTGGGGGTTCCCTTAACATGCAAATCGGTGCCTCCTCCCCTCCTCTGCCCCTCTTCCAGAAAATTCCTTGAGTTTCTGGAAGGGTGGGAGGGCTACAGAAGGCATGACCTGTAGAGCCTCCCAGCCTGTACTGAGGTGAACTTATTACCTCATTCCCATTCCCAGCAGGAGCAAATTGAATCATGCTTTGCTGGGTTTTTTTGCCTTCCTCTGGATCAACTGAGGGTGTAGGATTATAACTTTTTTTTTTCCCTATGATTGAACTGGATGGACTTTTGTCTTTTTTCAGCCAGACTAACTATGTAACTATGTAGGCTGACCCATCCCAGGCTGCCATCCAACCTCTGACTAACATAAACAACAAAACCTAGCTACCTAGAGGGTGCTACACATGTCATGAAGGCATCCCTGCAAAGCAATTATTTCTTACCTGTCCATCTGTCCACACCACCCAAACCCTGCTGAAAGCTCACTTCCGAGTGTTTCAGATGCCTGTTTCCTTATACTGCCCCTTGTGTCCAGTAGTGATGTAGAAACCAGCAGAGGAAACCACAGAGAACAATGGGGGATGCCAGTATCTGACCAAGAAGTTACGTTTTACAGAAATTAGTGTATTGCAGTGACACATCCCTGTTTTTTGGAGAAAACGGACGTTTAAAGGAAGCAGTGCCTGCTGCATTGTCTGCTATGCTAACTCATAGTGCTTTGGCAATCCCTGGTCACATATGAAATGTTTAATTGTAAAACAAAAATGATATATACTGTATACATTTAAATATATAGGGGTTGATTTAATAAAACTAAAGAGTGCAAAATCTAGTGCAGATCTGCATAGAAACCAATCAGCTTCCATTTTTTTTCCAAAGCTTACAGTGTTACTAAACCCAGGACCCTGCATTCACTATATCTGGTCTCCCCGGACCCTGCATTCACTATATCTGGTCTCCCCGGACCCTGCATTCACTATACTATATCTGGTCTCCCCGGACCCTGCATCCACTATATCTGGTCTCCCCGGACCCTGCATCCACTATATCTGGTCTCCCCGGACCCTGCATTCACTATACTGTATCTGGTCTCCCCGGACCCTGCATCCGCTATATCTGGTCTCCCCGGACCCTGCATCCACTATATCTGGTCTCCCCAGACCCTGCATTCACTATATCTGGTCTCCCCGGACCCTGCATTCACTATGTCTGGTCTCTCCGGACCCTGCATTCACTATATCTGGTCTCCTCGGACTCTGCATTCACTATATCTGGTCTCTCCGGACCCTGCATTCACTATATCTGGTCTCCCCGGACCCTGCATTCACTATATCTGGTCTCCCCAGACCCTGCATTCACTATATCTGGTCTCCCCGGACCTGCATTCACTATATCTGGTCTCCTCGGACTCTGCATTCACTATATCTGGTCTCCCCAGACCCTGCATTCACTATATCTGGTCTCCCCGGATCCTGCATTCACTATATCTGGTCTTCCCATACCCTGCTTTCACTATATCTGGTCTCCTCGTACCCTGCATACACTATACTGTATCTGGTCTCCCTGGACCCTGCATTCACTATATCTGGTCTCCCCGGACCCTGCATTCCTTATATCTGGTCTCTCCGGACCCTGCATTCACTATATCTGGTCTCCCTGGACCCTGCATTCTCTATATCTGGTCTCCCCGGACCCTGCATTCCTTATATCTGGTCTCCCCGGACCCTGCATTCACTATATCTGGTCTTCTGGACCCTGCATTCACTATATCCAGTCTCCCCGGACCCTGCATCTGCTATGTCTGGTCTCCCTGGACCCTACATCCACTATATCTGGTCTCCCCAGATCCTGCATTCACTATATCCGGTCTCCCCGGACCCTGCATCCGCTATGTCTGGTCTCCCTGGACCCTGCATTCACTATATCTGGCCTCCCAGGACCCTGCATTCACTATATCCGGTCTCCCCGGACCCTGCATTCACTATATCTGGTCTCCTCGGACCCTGCATACACTATACTGTATCTGGTCTCCCTGGACCCTGCATTCACTATATCTGGTCTCCCCGGACCCTGCATTCCTTATATCTGGTCTCCCCGGACCCTGCATTCACTATATCCAGTCTCCCCGGACCCTGCATCCGCTATGTCTGGTCTCCCTGGACCCTGCATCCGCTATGTCTGGTCTCCCTGGACCCTGCATTCACTATATCTGGTCTCCCCGGACCCTGCATTCACTATATCTGGTCTCCCCGGACCCTGCATTCACTATATCTGGTGTCCCACAGTACACAGAACAAGGAAATGCAATTATTTTAATAAATATAAGCTGCTAAATACCTTTTCTCATCAGCAGTTAGAGCAGTCTTGTGACTTCTATCAGTGCCCAGCCAGGCACTGGTTAACTTTTGTAGGAGGAGTTTTTATTCTGCTCTAGGAGGATGTAGGACCCCTGACCTCTTGTCTGGACAGTAGTGATTGGCCCTGTGCTGATCACATGCACCCTCCAAAGAAAAAAAATAACTTCTCTAGCAATACACACCAAACTGAGCATGTGCCTCCACATGATATGTCTTATCAGGATATAAGAGGGGGACACTGGAAGAAGGGGTGGATCAGAGAAGACAGGATCAAACAGCGTTTTTACACAGTGCAGAGGATTAACCCCTTAGGTTCCACAGTGAGTATAACAAGCATGCTTTACTGTATATACTGACTGATTGTACTGTTCTGGGTTTAGTAACACTTTAACTGAACAAGCTGAGGTTAGAAGCTGATCATTTTTTATGCACAGTTGCAGCAGATTTTGCACTCTCCGTTTTAGTAAATGAACCTCGTAGAGTCTTTAGGTGTGATTGCCTCTGTAGCTCCTTAGTGCACCCTAGTGATGAGGGGATCTTCGCAAATTCAATTACCAATGGAGCTTTAACATCACAGTACAATCATTCCCCGTACACATGGCACTGATTCATGGCATATATAAATATGGGCTTTTCAAAAAGCCTACTTTGGGCTGAACTATTCAGTACTGCAGGCAAAACCCGAACACTTCTCATCAGGCTTATCTCATCATTCAAAGGCCGGTCCATAACATAAGTATATCACCATCCTCTGCACACCAGATGAAATTTCAGACTAAGCTGACAGAGGGAGCACCAGGCGTACGCAGCTGTGATAGTGCTCATACCAAGCGTTAGTGTTGGGAAGGGTATTTGTGCTTCATACATATTGATCAGGTGGGTTCTCTGAACACATATCAAGGTTTAATTATCAGTTCTGATTAAAGGACAGCCACTGAAAGTGCATGAAAATAGCCAAGAGAGACAACTTTATAACCCCCCCTCCATGTTTTTCTTCTTCAACTCCCTTTGTTTCTACGTTGTCCTTCTTCCCCCTAATTACTTTAGTACCTCCTAGATAGGTGCTAGATTAGGTTGATTTAGTTATTTAGATCTCCTGTAATCAGTGGAGCTGCTTCTGATTGCTCAGGTCTGCTCCGAATTCCATTGGCTATGGGTTTGACTGCTTCTTCCTGCCTTCTGGATGGTTATGGAATGTAGTCTGAATGTGGCTCCAACCAATCCCTGGGGGAGGGTGTCCAGTAGGTGGTTGGGAGGGAGCATAAATAGTCTGAGGAATGCAGCTGAGGGGTTCTTGTGCAGGAGGAGGCGATCCCAACCTGAAGGGCTGCTGCCTTTCTGAGCAGTCTAATTATACTCCTTTATTTGCTTATCCCAATTGTGCTAGCTGGGGGGGGGGGGGTGCTATTCTACTGAACTTTGCTAGAGCTGATTGAGGGATGTCCTTTTGGGGATCTGGTCCGATGAGTTGACTGGAGAGATGCCTGGTTGATATTGGAAGGAGGCATCTAAATATCCAAGGACATTTTTTTGAGTACAGACCAGCAAGTGAGATCCTGATGATTGTGTGCTGCTATCCCTCCTCCATCAGAGTCAGCCTGCGCTTAAAAAGTGGACATTTCTTATGGTGACCATGTGTAGTTCAGTCCAATATTTGCTGCTGCAAAGATTAGGGAGCTTTGAGGAGGCAGGTGTCCTCATACTACTTAACATTACTGGACTACCCCACGGTTACCCTGCACCCATCAAAACAGGGGCGGACTGACAACTCATGGGGCCCCCGGGCAATAGGGGATCATGGGGCCCCTGTGTCCTTGCCCAAACTCAAAAAAGCCTATGAAAAAGGTACCAGGGGCATCTCATGGGGCCCCCTACTGACCCAGGGCCCTCGGGCAGTGCCCGAGTTTCCAAATGGTCAGTCCGCCCCTGCATCCAAATTCAACTTTAATAAAGCATCAGAAAAAGGATACCCTTAGACCAGGTATGCACAACCTGTGGCCCTTGAAGCCCTCTGATGTGGCCCTTGCCAAACTGAATGCAGGAGTTTTGGTGTGCTTTACGAAAGTGCACTACATCCACAGGATATAATTGAAGTCCAAGGCAAAGCGCAGCTAACTCGCAGGAAAGCTGAAGGTGCACTGTGCTGCACCAGTAGTGCGGGTAAACTGCAGCACATCAGTGTGAAAGCAACCTTAGGACACACTTGGACAGGAGGGGTGGCGGGGTGACATATACAGGAACCGATCCTCTCCATTTTCCTCCTGCAGCTGTTGAAAGCCGGTTTCTCTTTCTTCTCCCACTGACATTCAGCAGATGTAGGACAAAAATGTTCACTATGCTATTCAAAATAAAATATTCAAAATTCGCTAGCCTACGACTGGTTACCAAATCACTTAAGTGGCCCTCGCTCTTCAAAAGTTTGAGAACCTCTGCCCTAGACTGTTTATTGAGCCAGAAAAGTGGCTGAGACTGTGTAGGTGGCTATTTGTGGACTTCCTGAGGAAAGAACCTGGGGACCAGTCAACGGGGGGGTGCGTGCTACACATCTTTTACCCCACTTTCCTTCTCCCATACTCCCCCCCCCCCTCCTTACCTTGTGTCCCGCCTCCCACCTTCCCAGTCCCTCACACATTATTGACATAATTCAGAATGAAATTCAAATTTAAAAACATGTTTTATGCCCAACTATTATGTTTGTTATTCCTCTCAATCAATTCCTATCAATTTTTAATGTTCACACCATTCCATATTGTTGTCTTACAATATTTATACACATCGTATAAAACCTTAATAAAACAATTGAATCAGAAAGTGCCTGAAACCTGTTTTTTCTTATTTTATACTTAGGAAACTGAGTCCCCACACTGTGATGGGCGAATACCATCTACTCCTCTGAATAGCTCAATCTCAGGAAGATCTTGTGTGTATTATTTGTATTATTCATCCTATTAATGTATCAACCCTCTATTATCATTTTTGTTAATTCAGCATTGTGCACACAATTAACTCTCTTTAGTATTTAAATCTAAACACTTTCTTTTGGTTTCACAAAGAGATTAATATAAAAATGAGGACTGTAATAACAATCGATGGAGGGTTTATGAAAACACCTCATAGAGAGGCCAGGGATGGGAGCATTGTTGGACTGTATTGTGTTCAGCCAAACTGATCCTTTTATTTGTAACGTTGTGACCACTGGTCAATCCGACCTCCACAGCTTGTATTGTGATGTGTAATTTCCTGGAAATAGCCCAAGATAAATCGCTCTACGGGGAAGCAAAAAGCACAGACTATAGTTTAATGTCAGAAAGGACTTAATGGATAAAGACATATTTTCCTGGTCTGGTCCTGGTAACTTGTTCTATCAGCTAAGTGTAGCACTACTCCCTTGAGGGCCGCTGAGTTGTTTTTGGGTTCCCTGTCTCCCTGAGCCTGCTTTGGATGCCTAACCACCTTAACACCACCTTAAACCTTTGGCCGGGAGAACCCTCTGGCCTTTCACCATAAAGTAGACTCACGCAAGTGAGAGTGAACTGACAATTTGATTATTTTTGAGTTCAATTAGTTAGCACAGTAAATGCAAGCACAATAAAATGACAAGAAGGCACTGTATGTGCAAGAGAATGCCAGTTAACAGTCTTAATAAACTCAAATAAAGGTTTGCAACATAACCCACTCAATCAGTTCTTTTATGTCGTTCAATTCAGAATTCAGGCAGTACCCTCAGCCCTGGGACGTTTGTGAGCAGTATGAGTAGCAATCAGATTGACGGACTAGCTCGCTTTGGGCTCTTAGGTACTGGGTTCATAGTTACATAGTTAGTCTGGCTGAAAAAAGACAAAAGTCCATCCAGTTCAACCATTAAAAAAAAAAGTTATAATCCTTTACCCACAGTTGATCCAGAAAAAAACAGCAAAAGCATGCTCCTGCTGGGAAAAAAATCCTTTCTGATCTCCCAAGAGGCAATTGGATATTCCCTGGATCAGCTTTACCTATAAATGTTAGTATCCAGTTATACTATGTGTATCTAGGAAAGAATCCAGGCCTTTTTTGAAGCAATCCACTGAGCTGGGCAGAACCAACTCTTGAGGGAGTGTCAGGGCTCCCGGGTATGACCAGAGGTGTGTGACTGACGCAGGGAAACGCAGACTTCAGATATGTTATAAACAATGTAATTTATTAACACTAACCATACAAACATAAACGCAGTGCAATACTAAAACATAACACAGTGCAAACAAACCAACCAACCATCCACAGATAACAGTACATACAATGCAAGCGTCGTCAGGCAGGCCGGGTCAATATCAGTCGGGCAGGTAGGTACAGGGGGAGCAAGCGGAGAATGGTCGGGGTCACAGGCCAGGTTCAGCAGGTAGCGGGCAGCGTGGTACAGAGGGTCAGGCAGAGGAGAATGGTCAGACAAGCCAGGGATCAGAGCAGGGTCAGCAGAGAATCAGACAGGAACAGAGAGCAGGAACAGGATACAGGGCCCAAGAGAAACACAACACCAAGGCAGAGTCTGCAGGTCTGAATGTCCCTTAAATACATCAGTATAATTAGTTCCAGGTGTTTGACTGGCTGCAAGGTTGAGTCTCTGATTGCTGGGAGCACCCGCTGGCCAGCCCTGGTACTGCAGCTCATAAGGCAGCTGAGTCCCACTATTGCTGGCCAGTCCATTCCTGACAGTACCCCCCCCCCCTCAAGGAGCGGCCTCAGGACGCTCCAAACAGTCCTAGCTGGGCAAAATGTTCCACCGCCCGGGTCTGGTAACTGGCGGGATATCAAAGACTGGCACACCGGGCAGGACTCCGGGCAGCGGCACACCGGGCAGAGGCACATCGGGCAGAGGCACACCGGGCAGAGGCACACCAGGCAGAGGCACACCGGGCAGAGGCACACCGGGCAGAGGCACACCGGGCTGGACTCCGGGCAGAGGCACATCGGCCTGGACTCCGGGCAGAGGCACATCGGGCTGGACTCCGGGCAGAGGCACATCGGGCTGGACTCCGGGCAGAGGCACATCGGGCTGGACTCCGGGCAGAGGCACATCGGATTACCAGGCGAAGCAGCAGGCAGCGGGCCACCAGGCGGAGCAGCAGGCACCGGGCCCCCAGGCAGAGCAGCAGGCACCGGGCCCCCGGGTGGGGCAACAGGCATCGGGCCCCCAGGCGGAGCGCCGGGCCCCCAGGCGAGGCGACAGGCATCGGGCCCCCAGGCGGGGCGACAGGCATCGGGCCCCCAGGCGAGGCGACAGGCATCGGGCCCCCAGGCGGGGCGACAGGCATTGGGCCCCCAGGCGGGGTGACAGGCATTGGGCCCCCAGGCGGAGCGGCGGGCGCCGGACCCCCAGGCGGAGCGACAGGTCTCGGGCTCTCAGGCGGAGCAGCGGGCGCCGGACCCCCAGATGGAGCGACAGGTCTCGGGCCCTCAGGCAGAGCGGCGGGCGCCGGACCCCCAGGTGGAGCGACAGGTCTCGGGCCCTCAGGCGGAGCGGCGGGCGCCGGACCCCCAGGTGGAGCGACAGGTCTTGGGCCCTCAGGCGGAGCGACAGGTCTCGGGCCCTCAGGCGAAGCGGCGGGCGCCGGACCCCCAGGCGGAGCGACAGGTCTCGGGCCCTCAGGCGGAGCGGCGGGCGCCGGACCCCCTGGCGGAGCGACAGGTCTCGGGCCCCCAGGCGAAGCGGCGGGCACCGAGTCACCAGGCACGACAGTGGGCTCCGAGTCAACTGGCATGACTGCTGGCACTGGGTCAGACATTGGATCGTCTGGCTGGACAGCGGACATCGGGTCACCAGGCATCAGGTCATTTGGCTCGACAGCGGGCACCGCGTCATCTGGCAAGGCAGTGGGCTCCGAGTCAACAGGCACGACAGTGGGCACCGGGTCATCAGGTACCGGATTGTCTGGCTCGACAGTGGGCATCGGGTCACCAGGTATGACAGCGGGCACTGGGTCACCAGGCATCAGGTCATTTGGCTTGCCAGCGGGCACCGCATCATCTGGCAAGGCAGTGGGCACCGGGTCACCAGGCATTGGATCATCTGGCTCGACAGCGGGCATCGGGTCACCAGGTATGACAGCGGGCACTGGGTCACCAGGCATCAGGTCATTTGGCTTGCCAGCGGGCACCGCGTCATCTGGCAAGGCAGTGGGCACCGGGGCACCAGGTACGACAGCGGGCTCTGAGTCAATTGGCACGACAGCGGGCACCGGATCAGGTACCGGATCATCTGGATCAACAGCGGGCATCGAGTCAACTGGCCTAATAGGATCGTCAGGCTGGATCAGTTCATCACGCTGGGTAGAGGCATCAGGCTGAATGCCGGCGTCCGGCTGAGTAGAGGCTTCAGGCCGAGTAGAGGCTTCAGGCCGAGTAGAGGCTTCAGGCCGAAGAGAGGCATCAGGCTGAAGAGAGGCATCAGGCTGAAGAGAGGCATCAGGCTGAGTACAGGCATCAGGCTGAGTAGAGGCTTCAGGCTGAACCACGGAAGGCAGGTTCACCGGTTTGGATACTGGCAGGATGGTATTGGTTGGAAAGAATTTTCGCTTTTTTCTGGTTTTAACTACTGGAGCACTGCAAGTAAACGCAGGTCTGCAAACGAATGGAGCAGCTGGAGACAGAGAAGAACTGGAGGATGGAACAGGGGAGGGAACAGTTGCTACAGAGGGCTTTTTTACAGGGTTAAAGGCAGGATAGGTGCAGCGAGTGGGAACAGGGGACTGACATGCGGTAGATAGCAGGGCAGGAGGAGCTGTTGGGAATGCAGGAATAGAGTCTTGAGGAAATAGATTAGAAGCAGGACTGGGTTTTTGTAAGCTGACTGAGGCTGGGTGCAACAAGTCTGTCCATGTCTGCAGTATGGGTTGAACAAAGCTGAGCTTACACAAAGCCTGTCTGACCAAAGACTGCACTGCGTTTATACAATCTCTTAGTATCTGTGGTGAACATGTGGAATAACGCTCCAAGAAGTAATCCACATCATCCTCTAATAACCACACCAGGGACTCTACCTGGTCTGCACTAAATGGTGGCAAAAATTCATCCCTGCATTCGGGGGTACCAGATGAAACCAACTCAGCACAAACCTCAATCAAAGGCTGCACCTCAGAGAACTCTGTGCCCTGATCTACTAGAACATGAGCGAGCCGTATACATTCTAGCAGTTCACCCGGGGATACTCCTTCAGAGTTTGATAAGCATACTCCCTGTCATCAAACACTAGCAGATATAAATACGCAACCTCATCCAGATCCATCCTTCCCATCAACAAACCAAGATGGCTTCCCTGTGCAGCCACTTCTGGTCAGGATTGGCCTTGGTGTAATGTCAGGGCTCCCGGGTATGACCAGAGGTGTGTGACTGACGCAGGGAAACGCAGACTTCAGATATGTTATAAACAATGTAATTTATTAACACTAACCATACAAACATAAACGCAGTGCAATACTAAACATAATACAGTGCAAACAAACCAACCAACCACCCACAGATAACAGTACATACAATGCAAGCGTCGTCAGGCAGGCCGGGTCAATATCAGTCGGGCAGGTAGGTACAGGGGGAGCAAGCGGAGAATGGTCGGGGTCACAGGCCAGGTTCAGCAGGTAGCGGGCAGCGTGGTACAGAGGGTCAGGCAGAGGAGAATGGTCAGACAAGCCAGGGATCAGAGCAGAGTCAGCAGAGAATCAGACAGGAACAGAGAGCAGGAACAGGATACAGGGCCCAAGAGAAACACAACACCAAGGCAGAGTCTGCAGGTCTGAATGTCCCTTAAATACACCAGTATAATTAGTTCCAGGTGTTTGACTGGCTGCAAGGTTGAGTCTCTGATTGCTGGGAGCACCCGCTGGCCAGCCCTGGTACTGCAGCTCATAAGGCAGCTGAGTCCCACTATTGCTGGCCAGTCCATTCCTGACAGGGAGTCTATTCCACATTTTCACAGCTCTCACTGTGAAGAAATCTTGCCGTGTTTGGAGATTAAATTCTGAAGAGGAAGAGCTCTGTAAAAGGATGGATCAATGTCCTTTTAAACTGCAATGTTCAATCTTCTGTGTGTATCTTCTGTGCGCTTGATGGGGCCCTGGTTGGTGCACATAAAGATTCCAAACTCTCCCGATGCAAGGGTAGGAGTTCTCAAAAGAAGGTGAATATAAAGTAAAGGAAGATGCTCCCCTTAAATGATGCTGAATTAGAATGATGTTCCTTTAACAATGGAATTTGGCTATGATTGAAGTAAAGGGAGGGGGAAGAACACACTTCTGTAGTAGAATGGGAAGGTTCCCTGATTCATGGTGTAAGCTGGGCCTGAAGCACCAAGGCAGCTTGCAGTAGACTCTTGCGATTCAGTATGTTGAGAGTGTGTAATGATTAGTAAGCTGCAAGGCTAGCTGGGCCAAAAAATCTAGGCCGTAACATTTACAACTTCTAGAATAGAGGATATTAAGTTGAGAAAAGAGTAACTGAGTTTAGCAGTGTCTTTTGTAACTTAGATAATTTGGGGTATGGAGCTCTCTCACCCAATCCATGGCTGCGGTCAGGTAAAAGATAGTCTTTCTACAGATGGGGGCCCCTGTGTTTTCTGCAATCTTCCGGCACAGATCACTCTAGATGACTGCATTCTGGTCTGTCTGGACATTCTCTAGGTTGGCACTCCAACTTGCCAGTGGTCAGCGGTCTCCAGCCTGGACCTCTGGCGTTCTGCACTGCTTTCCTCTCCAGCACTCACTGTCCACTCTCCCTTCTGGTTCCCGGGCTTTGGTATGTATCTGCCCCTGCCAAATGTAGTTTGTCATCTCCACAATAGGCAGCGAAGTCCTGCTAGCGGCCTACAAGTCCCACAAAGCTTTTCTCTAGTAGAGTCTGTCTAACTAGGCTGCAGAACGCTGCCATCTTGTGTCCATTTAACATCCTGCATCCATTATTTCTGCAGGGTGTTACATAAGGATTTGGTGACACCCAGACAGTTCATTTCATATGCAGCACACCCCTGAAGGAGCCACTGGTGAACTGATTTTTTCTCCATGATTAATGCACAAACAGCCAGGCACACAGCATTTTCTCCATCTCCACTGGCTCAAAGGAAACAGTCTAGAACTGCTGGAATAATAATTTATCTGAGGAGAAAAAGAAATTGATAGCCACACACAGTCAATAACACTCAGCACTTAGGTCATCTACTCACAAAACCACAGGATCATTGGTAGCCTTCTTCCCATATCCACAGTGAGGGAGACGCAGACTCACAATCCCACAGGACAGCTGGACACTCTTCCCCTAACTTCCTCCTGGTACTCTCCAATGAGTTTTCCTGACCCAGAAACTCCACACTTTGCAAATAGGCCCCTCAGCTGTTGCTCCAGTTGGGCCCTCGATGACTCCTGAATGGCCCCCTTAGACCCAGCAACCTCTCTCCCTGCCCAAGGTTATTTACAGGCTCTCCAGCTACCTACAAGTCACACCTCTCCAGGGATTGCTTGGATCCCCATAAATATCCAGGCTGCCTCATTTGTTCTTCCACCTATTACAACTCTAGAATACTCTAGAATACAGGGGGAAGCAATCAGATCACCAGCCAGTGAGACACTGAGCAGGCTAGAGCAATCAAACCCTGCTCTACTGGCTACAGAGGAGCCAAACTAAATTTGCTTAGCAACTTACACTAGCTAGGAGGGTACTACATATATCTCTTGTTACAGCACTGTCTGGCCTTGAGTTGTGATGAGCCGAGCATACCTGGGTTCAATTCAAGCAGGGTTTGGTGAACATTATTAAAGTTTGGGTGCCGAATCCGAATCCCTTTGAAGACTGAGCCCTGCAGTCACTTTTGCAGCAGTTGTTTTCTTATTCCAGGTCACAATCCTGCACAATGTCCTTTTGTCTCTTTCGGTCAATTGACCATGTCGTCCGCGCTTATGCTTATCACACAACGTATTCCCAGAAGCTGTATATGCCGTCATAAGCTCCTATACTGTACCACACGACACGGCAAATAGATTGGCAACTTCAGCCACAGAGGCACCAGCTAAGCAGCACCAACAATTTGCCGTCTTTGAAGCTCAGTAAACTCTGACATGACTCCGTATTACGGAGTCATGGCAGAGCATGGCAGTGCACTCAGTGAACAAGGAAAGTCAGGCTTCCCACCTATTAGCTTGGTGTCTCATCACGCAGCGGAAGTAAAAGAATGTTGCATCACTCCCGCTTTCATGTCCTCACTTTCACACCCGTAAATCGTGTAGTGTTTCTAATTTTTTTTGTCTAACTCCTGTATATATATATATAGTGGTTAGCATTAATTTTAAGCCATCTGGCAGATAGTACATGATTTTAACAGAGAATTTACACCACGGCATCCGGCGCTTTGCATTGCACTTGGTGATGTAAGACTTGGATGCAGCTGCTCGGCCACGGAAACCCATTCCATGAAGCTCTCTATGCACTGTTGTTGGGCTCATCTGAAGGCCACACCAAGTTTGGAGGTCTTTAGCTATTGACTCTGCAGACAGTTGGCGACTTCTGTGTACTGTGCGCTTCAGCATGCGCTGACCCCGCCCTGTCATGTGACGTGGCCTACCACTTCGTGGTTGAGTCACTGTTGTTCCCAGTTGCTTCCACTTTGTTATAATCCCACTAACAGTTGACCGTGGAATATTTAGCAGCCAGGAAATGTCACGGATGGACTTATTGTACAGGTGGCAACCTATCACGGGACCACGCTTGGAGTCACTGAGCTCCTGAGAGCGACCCATTCTTTCACAAATGTTTGTAGAAGCAGTCTGCATGCCTATGTGCTTGATTGTATACACCTGTGGCCCATGGAGGGGATTGGAACACCTGAATCCAATGGTTTGGAGGGCTGGCCCAATACTTTTGGCAATATAGTGTGTATATATGTGTGTGTATGTATGTATATACAGTATATATATATATTACATACAAAAGACTATATTTAGCTGGGTCTGAAATGCAGCATGCAAACTACTGAGGTTGCATCAGGAGTCCTACTTTATCAGTGGTCATGGACTGAATCCAGGCAGCTCTGCATTGATTAGTAAATACATAATGTATCAGTTTCCTGCAAATGAATATTTATGGTATAGAAAGCTTCAGATTTCATGTGTCAGCCATCTAGCTGACAATATGATCCTTATTGCTGTCCTTGTCGCCTGTGCCAGAATTGCTTTGTCTTTTTCCCGAGCCTAATACAAGCAGGAGCCCAACGCAAATCCCCACTGCGGAATTTTAATTAGAAATCTTATTTACTTCAGCTCATTCTACATTTATAAACACTGGATTGGGTCTCATGTTCCAGGTAAGCAGGCTTTGCCGTTTTGAAGAGGACTTGAATTGCCCCCTTTGTGACGAGGATGTGAACTGACAGTTTCCGATGTGCTCGGAGCCCAGGGGGCTTTCATGGGGGAAAATGACTGCATTGTACCGAGGAGCCATTTAGAACCTTTGTTGCTCTTACAGGACTTAAATAAATAATACCCTAACTGATAAGGACAGGTGATCCATTCTAGGCAGACAGTGTGAAGCTTCCAGCAAACAGACTGAACTCCAGCCTCCCCTGACCTTTGTCAGCGCGTGAGCCACAGCGGAATCTGACAAGCCCCGGGGACGCAACGCACAACAAACACAAACTTCTGAATCATTTTAAAACATTTTATTCAATGAAGTACACATTAAAGGAAACCTATATTGAGTCTGCAGTCACAATTTTACTTCTGAAAATGCTAATTGCTTGGCTGTCTCTGGCTTCAGTATTTTGAGAACAATCATTCAGATCAGGAGAGTCAGTTCGAGGACAGATCTCCTAATCCACAGTCAACAAGAAACCACTCAAGCCCCTGAATCAGCATAACAGGTAGGCACAGTGAGACTAGATATGCTGACAGTCTTGCCGGTGTTGGGGCCCCTTATCCTACAGTCAGTGGCATCGCTATGGGGGTGCGGAATGCACCCAGGTGACACCCAGAAGCTCCACCACCACCCACCACCCAGCCGGGAGAGTCCGTGACTAGGAGCAGGTGCACAATTCCAAGCTGTCAGTGTGTGTCATGATGAGCCATGTCCCCAACATAGTGGTGTCACCAATGTTCCCACTACAGACTGCTGAGGTCCGAGGGCCACACATCGTAATTCAAAAGGCCACAGGATGGGCTCCAGGCATTTAAATGACTGAAGCCAGTGCCAGCCAGCCAGACAAACAATGACAGCCTGTATGTTTCCCCCATAATGCATGTTTAATGACTGAGGAAGAAGAGAAAACATTATTAAGAGAGATTTATATGAGACAGCTCCGATGTATAATCAGATTTGCTTTGTACTGAACCATAAATAAATTCATGCATGCAATAGAAGTGCCCTCTATGGACTTCAGCCAGCAGTGAAAATTAAACATCACAATAAAATTGGTGGATTGTGGAGTAATTTCTGTTCTAGAAGTAAATTTCCTATTTTTATTTGAAGCGCCCACTCAAGAGACTCCCACGTTCTCAGGCAACCCCCATCCATGTCTTCATTTCCTCCCCCCATCAACGGCTCCAACTGCAAGGCGTCCAACATAATCGCGTTACACCCCGATGTATTATTTTACATAAAGCCAAGTTCAGAGGATTGTTCCTGCTGGGAGCACAATCCTATTTAATAGAGCAATTTGTTTCCAACAGACTACTGTATATTGTTCTGAGAAATATTTCTGTACTGCAGATCTACTGGGTAATATTAAGTAATATTAATATTTTGATTTCTATCATTCTGTGCACATTTCCGCCCCAGCTTGAAATAGCCAAAAGACAATTAAAACTGTTAACAAAATGGGAGTTTTCCAACGAGAAAACAAAAACATAACTTCAATAGTCATAATGTAGATAGATAGATAGATAGATAGATAGATAGATAGATAGATGATGCATGTGTTTCCCAGTACATGTTATAATAAGGTGCTTGTCACTGGTGCTGTTCTCCCCAGACCCTGCATTCACTATACTTGGTCTCTCCGGACCCTGCATTCACTATATCCGCTCTCCCCGGACCCTGCATTCACTATATCCGGTCTCCCCGGACCCTGCATTCACTATATCCGGTCTCCCCGGACCCTGCATTCACTATATCCGGTCTCCCCGGACCCTGCATTCACTATATCCGTTCTCCCCGGACCCTGCATTCACTATATCCAGTCTCCCCGGACCCTGCATTCACTATATCCGGTCTCCCCGGACCCTGCAATCACTATATCTGGTCTCCCCGAACCCTGCATTCACTATATCTGGTCTCGCCAGACCGTGCATTCACTATATCTGGTCTCCCAGGACCCTGCATTCACTATATCTGTTCTCCCCAGACCCTACATTCACTATACTTGGTCTCTCCGGACACTGCATTCACTATATTTGTTCTCCCCGACTCCTGCATTCACTATATCTGGTCTCCAAGGACCCTCCATTCACTATATCTGGTCTCCCCGGACCCTGCATTCACTATATCTGGTCTCCCCGGACCCTGCATTCACTATATCCAGTCTCCCCGGACCCTGCATTCACTATATCCGGTCTCCCCGGACCCTGCATTCACTATATCCGGTCTCCCCGGACCCTGCATTCACTATATCCGGTCTCCCCGGACCCTGCATTCACTATATCCGGTCTCCCCGGACCCTGCATTCACTATATCCGGTCTCCCCGGACCCTGCATTCACTATATCCGGTCTCCCCGGACCCTGCATTCACTATATCCGGTCTCCCCGAACCCTGCCTTCACTATATCTGGTCTCCCTGGACCCTGCCTTCACTATATCGGTTCTCCCCAGACCCTGCATTCACTATACTTGGTCTCTCCGGACCCTGCATTCACTATATCTGGTCTCCCCGGACCCTGCATTCACTATATCCGCTCTCCCCAGACCCTGCATTCACTATATTTGTTCTCCCCGACCCCTGCATTCACTATATCTGGTCTCCCCGGACCCTGCATTCACTATATCTGGTCTCCCCGGACCCTGCATTCACTATATCTGGTCTCCCCGGACCCTGCATTCACTATATCTGGTCTCCCCGGACCCTGCATTCACTATATCTGGTCTCCCCGGACCCTGCGTTCACTATATCTGGTCTCCCCGGACCCTGCGTTCACTATATCTGGTCTCCCTGGACCCTGCATCCACTATATCAGATATCCCCGGACCCTGCATTCACTATATCTGGTCTTCCTGGACCCTACATTCACTATATCTGGTCTCCCAGGACCCTGCATTCACTATATCTGGTCTCCCGGGACTCTGCATTCACTATATCTGGTCTCCCAGGACCCTGCATTCACTATATCTGCTCTCCCTGGACCTTGCAGTGTCTCCAGTCAGTGCCATGAGTCAGGGCTGCCAGGCATTATAGCCCATCAGTGCCATCTATCAGTGCCCATCAGTACCGCCTATCAGTGCCCATCAGTGCCACCTATCAGTGCCCATCAGTGCCACCTATCAGTGCAGCATCATCAGTGCCTCCTCATCAATGCCCACCAGTGCTGCCTCATCAGTGCAGCCTATCAGTGCCCATCAGTCTGCCTATCCGTGCCACCTCATCAGTGCCCATCAGTGCTACCTATCAGTGCTGCCTATCAGTGCAGCATCATCAACTTACATTAGTGAAGGAGAAAAATTTGTGTTTGCAAAATTTTATAATAGAAACAAAGAAAAACTTTTTTTTTTCAAATTTTTTGCTGTTTTTTTGTATATAGCTCAAAAAATATAACACCCAGGGGTGATTAAATACCACCAAAAGAAAGCTCTATTTATGTGAAAAAAAATGATAAAAATTTTATATGGGTACAGTGTTCCATGACCACGCAATTGTCATTCAAAGTGCAACAGCGCTGAAAGCTGAAACAGGCCTGGGCAGGAAGGGGGTATAAGTGCCCGTTAGGCAAGGGGTTAATGAATTGGGACTGTGGTGCACATGCAGCTCAGTGTATAAATTTCAGCAATGCCAAGATGATTGAACTCCTGCGCATGCATGGAAGGGACATCATCTTGGCTGGGCCAATTAAAATGACCAGAGGGCGGTACCCAGAAGCTGATCTGGCAAAAGATGATAGCAGCCGGCAGGGAGCTCCAAAACACCACAGAGCTGGATAGAAGGTGAGTACAGTTCCAGGTTAGAGTCCGAACCCACAAGTCATCTGTCATTCCATGGCCATATTAGGTCAATGATGTCACAAGCATTCCTGTTCTTGAATGTCAGCTTTGGGGTGGGGAATCCCCTCCTCACAGCTCATTGGCCCAGAAATGACAGCTGATTTCTGAGATGAAATCCTTACTTGTGGCTTACAAAAGGGATTTATTAAAGGATGCAAAAGCCCTTCAGGGAAAAACTGGTCAACACAACAACAGCAGTATTATATACCACAGCAATTATAACAAGACATACTGCAGTGCAGTGAAACCATATGCAATGGAACTGGAAATATATGTAACTATTAGTTAAAAAATGGAATTCTTTTAAAACAGCCTAACTGGAAGATAGCAAGTCCCCTACTACCCGGCTGGGTACTAAACACGGTCCTGCCAGTGGTGGGGCCCTGAATCTAAGGCTGAGATGCTCTAAAACAAAAATATTTGTAACAGGGAAAGGATGTTCCTAAAGGAAAGGGTCCAGGGCAATCCCAGAAGGGGGTAGTAGCTCATAGAATGGGCCACTGTGGTTGGTCTCTGGGTCTCCAGCAGTTTTCCGAAGGCTATCAAAAAGTCTCCATCTCAAGCCAGCATCCTGCAGAAATTCAAGGTGGTCCTCCCATCAAGGGTCAGATACAACTGTAGTCTCACTGAATCCAACACTGGCTCCCAGTAGGGCTCTACCTCTGGACTGCAGTCCCTATGGGGTTGATTTACCAAAACTGGAGAGTGCAAAATATGTTGCAGCTGTGTACAGAAACCAATCAGCGTCCAGGTTTTATTGTCAGCTTAACTGAAGAAGCTGAAGTAAGAAACCGATTGGCCACCATGTACAGATGCACCAGGCTTTGCACTCTCCAGTTTTAGTAAATCAACCCCAATGCGTCTCTCTCTCTCTGCACAGTGGCTGTCCCAGCAGCAAAGTCCCCAGCTGGGCAGTCCAGCATGGGTCACAGCAATGGTAGAAGTCTCTTCACAGACCAACACAGAGGCTCCCGGCTCACCATAACACAGTAAGGGCAGCCCCGAAGCCCTGCCACACAGCGGCAGTCTACAGTGGAGTACCCCTCTGACAGAGAATACATGCACTGTAATTTATGTACAATGGACTTACTTAGATGGCAGAACACGTTTTGCCATTTCCCCAAAAGCCCATTACATTTCTCTGTTGAATTAATCAGCCGAAAGTTCGTTTAGGCAAAAATGAATGTGTTAATTCATCAAGCCGCGGCAGCTGATGCATTCGCCTATGTTTCCCTTCATAAATATTAAGGACGACATAACTCACAACAATTAAACATCGCTGCAGTTCTTTATTCAACCTTGGCACACACGGGTATCACTTTAATTGCTGGGCTGTAGGTTGTTGGGGCTTTTGATAAAAGATCAGAGTTAAGTTTCCATCACCTACTAGTATAAAAATTGCTTGAATGGGATACCATGCATAAAGAGGACCTGTCATCAGATATATTTCTTCATATTAACCACTTGCCATCCACCCTACAGCAGAAGTATTGCTACAGGGTGGCACGGTGGCGCAAAATCACATATATACGTGATTTGCATTTCCGGGTAGGGGGTGCACTGCTATTGGTGACTGAGGATGTCAATTACCGGGTCCTGGCCGGTGATTCCTAGCTGGCACTTGCTGATCTTCGGCAAAGCTGGCAGGGGAGAGACCTGTGTGTAAATAACACAGATCTCTCTCTACTGGAAGCATGGACATGCTGCTTTGTATCTATTTATACAGAATGTCTCCCTAGTAAAATACACACAGCACACAGTTAACCCTTTGATCTCCCCAGATGTTAACCCCTTCCTGCCCAGTGTCATTAGTACAGTGTCAGTGCTTTTTATTAGCACTGATCACTGTATTAGTGTCATTGGGATGGCAGTTAGTTCCCCCCATTGTCAGAATGCCCGCCGCAGTCCTGCTATAAGTCGCTGATCGCCGCCATTACTAGTATATATACCGCCATTTGTAGACACTATAACTTTCTGTCACGGTGTAAGGTCAGGTTCAGAGACCAGTTGCTATAGCAGTAAAAGGCTTACCTGGAACCAGCAGGATAGGTACACCAGTGGATCCCCCTGGGAATGACGCAGGCTCACCTGAGGTGCGGGGTCTAAGTATTAACCGGTATTCACCAGAGCTCCTAATGGTGGAGATGGATTGGGCTGCGTGTTAATACCAGGTCGCAGATCTCAGGATCACCCCACCAGGGAATGAGCAGACTGGGAACCAATAGCGGATCAACAGGTTAGGGATCAGACGAAAGCAGAGTCGGTCACAAGCCAAGGGTCGGTCACAAATGGTAGCAGATCAATCGTGGTCAGGAACAAGCCAAAGGTCAGTAGCAGAGGTGTAGACAGCAGCAGGAACAGTAGCAGGATATTGGCTGGAAAGGCACAATAATCTGGCAAGGAGGAAGTCCAAGGACATGGCTTATATAGGAAGTTCATGGGAGGAGCAAGGAGTTCAAGGTTCAAGAGCAAACAAGGCACAAGGCAGGATTATCCAATAGATGAGGCAAAGTGTTGTCCAGCATCCTAGGTAGCTCAGTGAGTAGAGTTACTGCCTGACACAGTAGAAGTCCCAGGTTCAAGTCCAGGCCCTGACAGTACTCCCCTCCTCCCAGGACGTCCTCTGGACGTCTTAGGACTAGGCTTGTGTCATGTAGGCTCATGCTCCTAGACTTGTTAGTCTAGGAGCATGAACATTCTCCTCAGGCTCCCAAGAATTTTCTTCTGGTCCATATCCTTCCCATTGAACCAGATACTGTAACTTATTCCTAAAGATCCTGGAATCAAGGATTTTCTCCACCACAAATTCTTCTTCACCCTGTACCTCAACAGGTGGAGGAGGTGGAAAAATTCTTCCAGGGAAAGGATTTTCCTGAAACGGTTTGAGTAGTGATATATGAAAAACAGGGTGAATCCTCATACTATCCGGAAGCTGTAAGCGAAAGGTGACTGGGTTGATTTGGGCAGAAATCTGAAAAGGACCCACAAACTTTTGACCCAACTTAGCAGATGGCACCTGGACCTTCAAATTCTTTGTTGATAACCAAACTTTTTCACCCACATGAAATGTAGGAAGAGTTCTCCGGTGTCTGTCTGCAGACTTTTTGTAATACTCCTGAGCTTCCCTCAAAGTCTCAATCAATTTCTCTTGAATCTCCTGCAATGTAGTTAGTCTATTGGTAACTGCAGGGATTGGAGTTGTGATAGGGAGATCAGGAATAAAAACTGGATGGTAACCGGCGTTTAAGTAAAAAGGACTTTGAGAGGTGGAACTATGTTTAGAATTGTTGTATGCAAACTCTGCAGTGGGAAGACAGTCCACCCAGTCATCCTGAAGATAAGTGACAAAGCATCGAAGATACTGTTCCATTGTTTGATTAGTTCTCTCAGTCTGACCATTAGACTGGGGATGAAAAGCAGAGGACAGATTAATTGTAACACCTAAGGCTGAGCAAAAACTTCTCCAGAATTTCGAAGTAAACTGCACACCTCTGTCAGACACCACATCATCAGGGATTCCATGCAGTTTAAAGATTTCTCGAACCATCAGTTCAGCAGTCTGTTCAGCAGTGGGCACCCCCTTAACTGGAACAAAATGGGCCATTTTAGTGAGACGGTCAACCACTACCAAAATGGTGGTCATTCCTTTTGAGGGAGGTAAATCCACCACAAAATCCATAGAAATAGACCCCCATGGTCTTGATGGAACAGGGAGTGGCTGAAGCAACCCCAAAGGGGAGGCTCGGGGAATCTTATTGCGTGCACAGGTCAAGCATGAGGTCACATAGCGTTTGACATCTTTCTTGTACCCCGGCCACCAAAAGGAACGTGATAATAGTTCTTCGGTCTTAGCGACTCCAAAATGCCCAGCAAGTTTGGAATCATGAACCAACTTGAGAGCTTCCACCCGAACAGATTCAGGTACATAAAGATGATGTCCTTGAATCCAAAAGCCATTCTTATAAGTCAGGTTAATGTCCGTAGGTGGATGATTGAGAAGTGGGTCATTCTCATACCCCTCTTTAAGAAGATTCAAGAATGCCTTAGGACTTGTGGCCCCTAGAAAGTTCTTTTGAGGCAGGATTGTGCATTCAGAAGTGTTCTCCTGGAGAGGCCCAGACGACATTCGTGATAAGGCATCAGCCTTTCCGTTTCTTGACCCAGGTCGATATGAGATAATAAAATTGAACCTGGAAAAGAACAGTGACCAACGTGCTTGTCTAGAAGACAATCTCTTGGCAGAACGGATGAATTCTAGATTTTTATGATCCGTGAAGACAGTCACAGGATGCTTAGCCCCTTCCAACAGATGCCTCCATTCGGAAAAGGCTTCCCTAATTGCCAGCAACTCCTTATTCCCAATGTCATAATTCCTTTCAGCAGATGACATCAAACGAGAAAAATAAGCACAGGGATGAAGCTGCATTTTTTCTCCTCGTCGCTGAGAAATGATAGCTCCCACGGCGGAGTCTGAGGCATCCACTTCCACAATAAAAGGTAGCTCAGGATCAGGATGTACCAATATTGGTGCAGATGTGAAGAGAGTCTTTAGCTTACTAAAAGCAGTTTGTGCCTCAGTTGACCATGCAAAGGGCACTCCTTTCTTTGTCAGCTGTGTAATTGGTGCTATTACCTTAGAGAAGTTTCTTATGAATTTCCTATAAAAGTTTGCAAATGCAATAAATCGTTGTATTTCCTGAACGTTTCCAGGGGCAGTCCAATCCACCACTGCCTTGATCTTTTCAGGATCCATGCTCACTCCTTCTGAAGAAACGATATATCCCAAGAACTGGATCTGGGCTCGTTCAAACTCACACTTCTCCAGTTTGATGTAAAGTCGGTTCATCCTTAACCTTTTGAATACAGTGCAGACATGCTTGCGATGCTCCACCAGGTTGTCCGAAAAGATGAGGATATCGTCCAGATAAGCAATAACAAACTGGTCCAACAAATCTCGAAACACATCATTTATGAAGTGCTGAAAAGTCGCGGGAGCATTACATAGGCCAAAAGGCATAACTAGGGACTCAAAGTGTCCATATCTGGTTCTAAAGGCAGTCTTCCATTCGTCACCTTGACGCATGCGTACCAGGTTATATGCCCCCCGTAAGTCAAGTTTTGTGAAGACTTTGGCAGAGCGGAGTCTTTCCAACATCTCTGCGATTAAAGGGAGTGGGTAACGGTTTTTAACAGTGATTTTATTCAAGCCCCTAAAATCAATGCATGGACGCAAGGTGGAGTCCTTTTTCTCAACAAAGAACAGGGCTGCTCCTGCAGGAGATGTTGAGGGTCTGATAAAGCCCTTCTCCAAATTCTCATCAAGCCACTCCCTTAGCACCTTTAACTCAGGTTCTGATAAATTGAAAATGCGGCTGAATGGTATTTCTGCTCCTGGAAGCAGTTCAATGGGACAATCATATGGACGATGAGGAGGTAGTTGATCCGCATTTTTCTTATCACAGACGTCTCGAAACTCATGGTATTGTGGAGGCAGATTGTCATATGACTGTGTAGTTACCATATCAGCCTGTGATTTCCTGTTTGGTAGACAACTTGTAGCACATGGTTTCCTACAATGTTCCTCACAATGGGGGGGATGTAAAATTTATGGTCCATGCTCCCCAGTTGATGAAGGGATTATGGGTAGTAAACCAAGGGATGCCCAGGATGACAGGAAATTTAGGTGATGTAATCAGCTGAAAGCTGATGGTCTCAAAATGGTCAGCCTGAAATTGGAGTACTAGAGGAACTGTTTCATGAGTAACTGGTCCTGATGATAAAGGTGAACCATCAACTGTCTCCATATCAGTAGGGGCAGATTTGTTTCTCCTGAGAATATTATTATTGTGGGCAAACTCTATGTCCATAAAGTTTCCCCCAGCCCCAGAGTCCAGCATAGCAGAACAAGGAATTTCATGGCCCTCAGTAAAAAGTTTTATAGGGACAACAAAATGAGACTGTTTAGGACCAACTTTATTTTCTTCATCAATCAATGGGGAGATAGACTGGGTAATTGAATTTATGCGTTCAGGCAGGATAACATCAGTCGCAGCAATTGTTCTTTTGACTTTATTAGGACAATTGACTGCGTAATGCCCAGAGTCCCCACAGTATAAACATAAATTCTCCAAACGTCTTCTCTCCTTCTCTTGAGTAGAAATTGCTCTTTTAACAGTATCTACTTGCATAGGTTCAGGTGTGTTATAATCTGAAGAAATGTTTAAATCCTTCTGACTGAACTGATTAGCAGAAAAACGCATGCCACCATTACTTCCCAATCTCTCCTTTCTTCTTTCTGTCAGTCTCTGGTCAATCCGAATGCATAATTGGATGAACTCCTCAAGATCGTTAGGAGTCTCTACTCTGGCGAGCTCATCCTTCACCTGTTCAGAGAGCCCCTGCCGGAACTGACTTTTTTGCGCTGCTGGGTTCCAGGTGGTGTCTGAGATCCAGCGTCGAAATTCAGTTGTATACTCCGCAACAGGGCGTCTACCCTGCCTCAAACTATGCAGCTTTGCTTCAGCGGTAGCGCAGCGGTTGGGATCATCAAAGACCTGGTTCATTGCAGTCACAAAACTGTTTAACATTGCATTGTTTTGCTCTATATAGGGAGAGGCCCAAGCTAGGGCTTCCTCAGTCAGGAGGTTTATAACAAACAATACCTTCTGCCTCTCAGTATTAAATGCAGCAGGTTGCATCTGGAAATAAATGCGGCATTGGTTAAGGAAACCCCTGTAGTGGCGGCGGTCTCCATTGAACTTGAGTGGCAGAGGCATGCGTGTATTAGCAACATCGCGGGAGCACATGTCCAGCAATCGTGTCTGCAGAGCATGGATCTCTTCCTGTTGCCCCTCTACTACACTTTGCAGTTCAGCAAATTTCTTTTGGTAGGTAACACCAAACTCTTGTAGCTCTGAAATTTGCTGCCTGACAGGAGCCATGGCATTTGCTATAGCGGCCTCCATGTGTGGGCCAGATTATTCTGTCACGGTGTAAGGTCAGGTTCAGAGACCAGTTGCTATAGCAGTAAAAGGCTTACCTGGAACCAGCAGGATAGGTACACCAGTGGATCCCCCTGGGAATGACGCAGGCTCACCTGAGGTGCGGGGTCTAAGTATTAACCGGTATTCACCAGAGCTCCTAATGGTGGAGATGGATTGGGCTGCATGTTAATACCAGGTCGCAGATCTCAGGATCACCCCACCAGGGAATGAGCAGACTGGGAACCAATAGCGGATCAACAGGTTAGGGATCAGACGAAAGCAGAGTCGGTCACAAATGGTAGCAGATCAATCGTGGTCAGGAACAAGCCAAAGGTCAGTAGGGGAGGTGTAGACAGCAGCAGGAACAGTAGCAGGATATTGGCTGGAAAGGCACAATAATCTGGCAAGGAGGAAGTCCAAGGACATGGCTTATATAGGAAGTTCATGGGAGGAGCAAGGAATTCAAGGTTCAAGAGCAAACAAGGCACAAGGCAGGATTATCCAATAGATGAGGCAAAGTGTTGTCCAGCATCCTAGGTAGCTCAGTGAGTAGAGTTACTGCCTGACACAGTAGAAGTCCCAGGTTCAAGTCCAGGCCCTGACACTTTCATGTAAATCAATTAATATACAAAAATTGGGATAAGACATGTAGCAGAATACATTTTGGCCAAATGTATGACGAATTTTATTTTTATTTTTTTTTCATTTGACATGTTTTATAGCAAAAAGTAAAAAATATTTATTTTTTTCCAAAATTGTCGGTCTTTTTTGTTTATAGCACAAAAAATTAAAAACCGCAGAGGTGATCAAATACCACCGAAAGAAAACTCTATTTGTGGAAGAAAAATGACATAAATAAAGCGCCGTACCGCAAAAAGTGGCCTGGTCAGGAAGGGGGGTAAATCCTCTGGAGGGCACGTGGTTAAACTAACTGCTTAGAGGCTTGGTGAGTGTGATCACACACCCGTGACTCTTTCACAGATTGTCCATATCAATGTAAGACTTCAATAGAATAATAAAATTCAATGACTACAGCAAGTGTGATACCAGCTTGTAAAATAACCTTTGAAAGCTACAGCCAGAGAAAAACACCATTGAAAAATACGGACTGCAAGGTACCTTAAATACATCTTTTCCAAGTCACACACCATTTAACAGGTTTAAATGTCTCTTGTCTCAGGATTTGACACCAGAGAGGATGTTCTGACAGATCCTCAGAATTTCCTTCTATTTTGAGATTATTCCTACAGGACCTTGTTACACCTTTCTAGGATTCTACACAGCTGTTAGTTCTTCTTAGCATTCCTCTTGAAGACCCATCAAGAAACGGTTTGATTGCAAAGATCTAATTGTCAGGTTTTCATGACATCTCCGGGGATTGGGAGTTCCTCAGAAATGGAAGGGAACAGTATATCATTTCAGACAGCGAGAAACATTTACTATAAAAATGAACCATCCTTCAAGTAGAACCTTCACTTACAATCACTTGACGTGTTCTATAGGTTCCCTGCCGATACTTGACAAACGGGCCCAGAGATTCATAGTGACAATCAGCATGTGGCTTCTGCTGCTCTGTTTATTAGAACTTTGCTTTAAAGGTAAGCGCCAATCAAAACTGAAAATGAAGCCTTTGAATAGGTACAGCGAGCACATTCTATCAGCTTTGAACTTTGGCATTTCATTCAGAAATTGTTCCGGTGCACCAGTCCTCCTTATTCATCCTGCACACGGGACATTTTGATAACGCTGGTAATGTTAGCTGTGCAAAGTCACGTTAACCTCCCTGGCGGTATTTCCAAGTGTAGCTTGGGGTTAACTTTCAGTACCAGAAGCTGTAACCCCGAGCTACACTCGGGAATACACTGCAGCGCTGTTCCAGCGATCCCTGTTTCACTTACTTTGTCCTGCGCTCCCGCGATGTCCCCCCTGCAGCGTCCCCGGTCATCTCCTCCTGCCGACGTCGGCATCTGTCATCTGGGTTCCCTGCGAGTGTCGGGACGTACGGGGGACGGAACCGCCAGGAAATTAAAAAATTTCAAAATTTTACAAACACATAAAACACTAAAATCTGATACTATTACATTACTGTATCAAAGCATTTCACATACATTTTGTCCCGAGTGCTCTGTCCGGCGCCCTGCCTGCATTTTTACTGTTGTTTCTGCCTGGAAACTGAGAAACGTCCATGGCGTCCAAAAAGCGTCCCTTTAGGTCAAAAGCGGTTTTAGACCGGCTAGAGAACAGCGATAGTAAATCAGAACCACTTACAGAAGTGATAATGATTCGTGGGGGAAATTCGTCATCAGACACTGAAAACGATTTTGCGATTGTGCTCAGTGATGTGCGAACTTGGCGCTATATTTCAAATTTCAGTGTTTTTGGTTTGATTACATTATTAAATTAAATTTATTATTATTATTATATTATTATTTTTATGATTGTTTATTATATTATAATTTATGATTTTGTGTTTCAAATTTTATCATACCCGGGATGTTTACTAGACTCTTGTTCGGACAGATTTCAGTGAGTTATTCCTAAGAATTACAGGCCTACAATAAAAAAAAACAACATATTTCCATGCAAAAAAAATGTACCGCTTTGTGCACAGAAATACTGACATAATGATACCGCTAGGGAAGTTAAAAACATGAGTTTTTCAGCTTTTTTTTAGCATTTTTGCATTAGCGTTTAGTGGCGGTTTTCCGCATTTGCATTTTTTAGTATTTATTTTTTTTACCCCCCAAAATGTTTTTTCTTTGGGTTGAAAAAAAAATCCAAAACATCCAGTTTGCGGCGTTTTGCCACGTTTTTCAGTGTTAGAGCATTTTTACAGCTAAAAAACCCCTCTAGAAACCCACTAGTCCTGTGTTTTTTTTTTACAGCCAAAAAACACTGATTCCAGTCTATGTGTGTATGGACACATAGGATAACATGCTGGGGGGTTTACTGGCTGTAGAAAAAACCATCAAAAGCCAAAAACAGCCGCTGTAAAAACGTCCAGTGTGCATGAGGACTTAAGGTGGGAATACACGATTAGAAAATCGACTGATCTGTCAAACAGCTGCTGCAAAAGTGACTGCAGAGCTCAATCTCAGTGAAGAAGTCACAGAGGCACCAGTTAAGCGGCACCAACAATCTGCCCTCTTTGAGGGCCAGTTCACACTACATGCGTTTCTTCTCTATCCAAAACACACAAAAAGTAGGTTACATGGTTGTCAGTGTCATAGTTCACATCAGTGCTTGCAGTTCCAGTGCGTTCGAGTTGCAGAAAAAAAAGTAGAACAGGTTGCATTTGTTCTGCACAGAACTATACTGGAAAGCGGTAAAATGCATCAAAAACACACTGGAATGCACTGGAATGCACCAAAACGCACCAAAAACACACTGAACACATGTCCCTATTTAAATTGAAGAAAAAGAGAGGGTATGCATAAAAATGCACCAGAAAGCGTCAAAAGCGCACATGCAAAAAAGCATCCAGAACGCATCTGGACTTTGTTTCTATAGTGTGAGCAAGCCCCGAAGCTTAGTAAGCTCTGACATGACTCCGTATTATTAACAGCACACGCAGTGAATGATGAAAGTGAAGCTTCCCACCTGTTAGCTAGGTGTCTCATCACACAGCAGAAGCAAAAGAATGTTACATCACTTCCACTTTCAATGCCAAACATGCCATCACTTTCCCACCTGCAAATCATGTAGTGTTTCTATTTTTTAGTCTAATTGTATGTTCCTTTCTAAAGAATGTTATTTTTATCAAGTTGTTATGGGGAAAGGTTTGCTTTAAGAGAAACGGAAAAAAGAAAATAGTGACTTACATCTGGTGAGGCAACCTTCCCTGAACACAGGTGGGGAAAAGGCCCTGTCTCCACACGGTGTGAAAATGATCACTCTCAGTGCCGAAAGGGTCCCAATCCTGGATCTTCTATGGGTACTCAGGTGGGTATTACAATGGTAGGATAAGAGGAGATAAAAAGCCCGCTAATAAAAGGAATGGCAGAGGCACCCACTGTGGTGTGTCTAAGGCTGGGTTGGAGACATCAAGTCAGAGCTCACATGAACACACTGGGGTGGAAGAGTAAACCAGGAAATGTCAACATTTGTGCATTACCATAAACAGATGAAGTGGTGTGTTATAGCCATGAAACGTGTCTTTCAGTGAAATAAATGTACAGTATTTGATGTTATTTAGACTTGACAACTCTGACTGATCCTTAGACACACCGCACCGGGAGCCTCTGCCATTAATTTCACTGATGAGCTTTTCTACCTCCTTTCATCCTACCTGGCTTGTGATACAGGAGAGAGTAATTGCAAAACAGTTCTCATACTTACACACGGACCAGAGTACAATCTACATCCCCACTGATTTGGTGATAACCTTGTCATTTCTTAACCGCTCTGTTCAGAATTATTTATTTATTTATTTCAGGTACTTATATTGAGCCATCAATATTACGCAGCACTTTACATATATATTGTACATTCACATCAGTCCCGAACCCACAAGGGGCGTACAATCTAAGGTAGAGAGGTAGACACACACACACACACACACACACACACACATATATATATATATATATATATATATATATAAAAATGATTCTGCATTTCTAGGTAAGGAGTGTGCATGCACATGAGCCAGGCCTACCCGCGCTGTCAGTGGCTCCTGTAGGTATCAATTACCGGGTCCCAGGCCAGAGATTCGTGGTCGGGACCCGGCGATCTGCGGGGAGCAACTGAAAGGAGAGAAATTTGTAAGTGTAAACAACACAGATCTCTCTCCTGTCAGCGGGGATGCTCAGGTTTTTATCTCCATGCAAAGCAGAGAGATAAAAACCAGCACATCCCTCAGTAAAACACCACACATGAAACGGTAAAATCATTCCCTAACACAAAGTTAACTCTTTGATCGCCCCCACTGTTAAGCCCTTCCTGCCCAGTGTCATTAGTACAGTGTTGGTGCTTTATATTAGCACTGATCACTGTATTAGTGTCAGTGGGGATGTCAGCAGCTGTTAAGTCAGTTACCACCCAGTCTCAGTTGGTGTCAGAACAAACAAAAATTCTAGTATATTTACCGCTATTTGTAGACATTATAATTTTCATGCAAACCAATTAATATTCAATTATTGAGATTTTCTTTTAACCCCCCTGGCGGTATTCCCGAGTGTAGTTTGGGATTAAGTTTCAGCACCAGAAGCTATAACCCCAAACTACACTCGGGATTACACTGCAGCGTTGCTCAGGGATCCCTCGAGCACTTACCTTCTCCTGCGCTCCCACGCTGTCCCCCCTGCAGTGTCCCCGGCCATCTCCTCCGGCTTCCGTTCCCTGCGAGTGTCAGGACGTACGGGGGATGGAACTGGTGGGAATTTCAAAAATGTAAAAATTTTACATTCACTCAATACACTAACATCTCACAGTATAACATTGCTGTTTCAACCCATTTCACATACATTTTGTCCCGAGTGCTTCGTCCTGCGCCCTGCCTGCATTTTGACTGTTCTTTCTGCCTGGAAACTGAGAAACGTCCATGGCGTCCAAAAAGCGTCCGTTTAGGTCAAAATCTGTTTTAGACCGGCTAGAGAACAGTGATAGTAAATTAGAACCACTTACAGAATTGAGTGATAATCATTCGTGGGGAAATTCGTCATCAGACACTGAAAACGATTCTGCGACTTTTCTCAGTGATGCGCGAACTTGGTGCTATATTTCAAATTTCAGTGTTTTTGGTTTGATTACATTATTGAATTAAAATTATTATTATTATATTATAATTTTTTATGATTATTTATTATATTATAATTTATGATTTCGTGTTTCAAATTTTATCATACCCGGGATGTTTACTAGACTCTTGTTCGGACAGATTTCAGTAAGTTATTCCTAAGAATTACAGCCTACAATAAAAAAAAATACATATTTCCATTGAAAACAATGTACCGCTTTGAGCACATAATAAGACATAATAAGACCGCTAGGGAGGTTAACCAAAGACGTGTAACAAAATCTATTTTGGCATAAATTTATGAAGACGTTTTTTATATATATTTTTGTTATTGGATTTGTTTTCAGGAATGTTAAAAAAAATATATTTTTTTTAAATGTTTGGTTTTTTTTTTGTTTATAGCGCAAAGAAAAAATAAAAAAGTAATGATCAAATACCACCAAAAGTAAGCTCTACTTGTGTGAAAAAATGCTATAAATTTAATTTGTGTTGCATGACCTCGCAATTGTCAGCTAACGTAGTGCAGTACTGTATAGCAAAAATGGCCTGGTCATGAAGTGGGTAAAGTAGAACCTTTCATGGCGGAGTATGCAGAACCCAAACAGCCTGGGGAGATGATAGGAGTGACAGCAAAGGAGCTTGCATCACTGTAGGGCAGGTAAGGACTGCAGAGTGTAGTTCACCATTATAGTAACTTTGTCTCCAAACTAAATCTTCAAAATAAACTTCCCTGCAAAGATCACACAGAACACTTACCTCTCCTACTGCCAGAACCGCTGAGAAACTGCTACCTGAACATCCTGAGAAATTCAACAGTTCAGGAGTGTCCATTTATTGGTCCCCTGCCTTGAGTTGTGATTCTCACCGAACTGTGATTCCCTTTGCTGGTTGGACAATTATATGACAGGCCACAGGATTAGGAATCCAAAACTACCAGCAGCAGGAAATGGGTTATTTTGAAGACTTGTTTCAGCACAGTTGCTTTAAAACCAAAGTCCATATTTCCTGTCACTTTAAATCAGGGTTTCTCAACCAGGGTTCTATGGGGCCCTAGGGTTCCTCCAGAGGTTGCTAGGGGTTCCCTGAGCAATGAGCAGTTCCTGCTTCTCAGATAAGCTCCCACTGACGCCATTGATCTTTTGTCAGGAGGTAATTCTTTCCAATGTCCAGAAATGTAAGGAGCTTTCTTCTCACTGACCATCACACTACTGTATAAGGAGTTGCAGATATATTCATTTTTAGCAATGGTTCCCTGAGACTGGAACATTATTTCAAGGGTTCCTCTAGGTTGCTTTAAATAGTTCACATAGGCCAAGCTGGCCCAAACAAACAATTTCCATTACTTAGTGATGTGACTGCTGTGAGCACTGTTTAATATAGTATAGTATAATAGAATCAGCCACATACAATATACAGCGCTCTGTTCCACCAGCAATATGGCCGACCTCCAGTCTGCTGCCAGCGCAAAATTGAGTTGCTTTCCAGCCATTGAGAAGAAGCCTTGTATTTCTATCAATGAATACAATGAATGCTCTGATGATACAGCTCTGACAGCCATTGAATATCTTAGTAATGGAAATAGTTCATTTGGGCCAGCTTGGCCAAAAAAAACTATTTGAAGTGAAAAGAAACCTGGAATTCGGTAATAACAAAGTTCTTCCCAAATCAGACATCCACAGTGGAAATGTATTCATTTAAGCAAACCAATGTTTATTGTTATATAACAATCACATAGTATTTCAACCTAAAACCAATAAATAAAGTACAAAACAATTATATGAAGAAAAAAAAAACGGTTCTAACGGTTAGCCATAAGCTAGCTAACAAAACTGACAGAAGCAGCGTTGTTTTTCATTCCAAAACTAAATTAACTTTTGTGAATAGTTCTGTAAAACCGCAATACAATTAGATAAACTGAAATTGCAATATGCTTCTATGCATGTCTCTCACAAATGCATACAATGAACACATTTCTTACAAACAGTTACCTACAAATCACATTGAATACATTGAAATGCGATCCAGCTATGTATGTGACTTTAACAAACACAATGAAAGAACTTATAGGCATATGTGCATCAAAGGGAGAATGGAGGAAACCTTCACTGGTGTTCCTCTAGTACAGTGGTGTCAAACTGGTGACCCTCCAGCTGTTGTGGAACTACAAGTCCCATGAGGCATTTCAGTTCTGACAGTTACAAGCATGCCTCCCAAAGGCAGAGGGATGATGGGACTTGTATTTCTGCAACAGCTGGAGGGCCGTCAATTTGACACTCCTGTTCTAGAAGCTGAAATGGCTGCAGTGGTTTCTGGGAAATATTTATTCATAACACACATGAAACACTTCCTGTTCTTGTTGAAGGGAATAAAATCAAACAGGTGCAGTGGCATTGAACATCCAATAGATGGTTCCCTACTCAAGCCAATGATGATATGCAGGACAACATACATAAAATCCCACATATGTCATCGATAGTGGAATAGGAGGATGAGATCATCCAGAAAAGAATAATATGTAAATACAATTTTAAACAATATTCTATATACATATGGACGGAAGTGGGATATATAACATTTATTGCACCAAGTCACATTTTTCGCTGTTAAAAAGGCTTTATGGTGGTTCTGAGCAATGGAGACTCTAAATAAATTACCTTCTCTGGATGTGCTGGGGTATATGTAATACATTTATATACATATATATACCCATATGTAGAGAGGGGAATTCTGCTACTTAATGTTTTTAAAGAGGAACTGAACTCTGGAAGCTTGGTCTTCTGCATTCAGGAATTATTCTTGTGTCCAAGGTGGCTTTATCATAACACAGAGAACGATAGACGGCTCAAATCAGTTGAGACACATTTCTCAGGAGCAAGCAATTTAAAACCCGCTTTTGGTGCGGCTCTTCTGAAAATGCAGTAATTGGCTGACAGAATCAGACAGGTTGAATTGCAGGATTTAATTACATCCAATGAAAACTTTCAAGCAGCAGAGATCATAGGATACAGAATTGTAATGGGGATACAATTTAAAGACAGATGGCGTTGGAAGATGGTCACTGAAACATAAAGAAATGAACTGAGATAACACAGGATTGTGGTTCTCCAAAAGTGGAAAGAACTTAAAGCTGAACTCCAGGAACCCTAAACATTCTCCTGCCTTAACTGCTCATTGCTGTCTAAGGGATTTGGAAAAGCAGATTTACCTTACCTGATTCTTGGGTCCTGCAAGTTCCTCTGCCCTGCTAGACTAGCCCCTGTAGCCTCTTATTCCCTAATTCTCACCCCTAATGATGTTTTTTTGATGACGAAACACGTAGAGTGAAGTCATGCCGTATTACGTCATCACACTCCAGGAAAGCGGACATCTTGTTGGTTTGAAACAACCCATTTTGACATGCTGTTTTTAACCATTAGCCGCCCGGCCAATGGCTGTTTGGCGGCTTCAAAAGTGTCTCTGCACTCCGGGTGCACGCCATTTGGCGTGCTCCCGCACATGCACAGTTTGCGCTAATGCAGAGCGGCGCAGCAGTGCGATCTGTCATCGGCCGTGCACCTCGGACACGGCCGATGACAGATCCGAGTACCGGCTCCTGTTGCTGTCATGTGATTAGCTGTGACCAAATCACAGCTAAGCACAAAAAAAAAAAAAAAAAAAACTGAATGAATCGATTTCATTCAGGTAAATGCTTGCTTATAGCAAAGTAATTCTTTGCTATAAGCAAATTGTGTAAAAAAAAAAAAAAAAATACTGATCACTTCCCCAAAGTAGTACAATGTTACTATGGTAACATTGTACTACTTTGGTCATAGTAAAATATGACAACAAAATCTTAAAAAAAATAAAAAAAAGTAATAAAAAATTAAATATAATAAAAAAATTAAAAAAAAATATATATATATATATATTTCATACTGTCACCAGTCAGTGTCCCTGTGCACCGCCATGCCAGTTATATGATGATGCTGTACTGCACTGGTGACAGTATGTAAAAAAAAAAATAGTGAAAATAATTTTTTTAATTTTTTCATTTTCCGAAAAATTATGACAAAAAAATACAACTTCAAAAAACTCGCCATGTCTCTTATGAAGTACATCGGACTGTCTACTCTGCAAAAAGGGGTCATTTGGGGATATCTGTACTGTTCTGACATTCTTGGACCTCAAGAAATTAGATTGGCTGTCAGTACTTCAGGATTGATCAATAATCAGATCTATACCATAGTTTGTGAACTCTATAACTTTCCTACAAACTAAAAAATACATCCTAATTTGGGTTATTTTCACCAAAGACATGTAGCAGAATACATCTCGGCCTAAATTTATGAAGAACAATTATTTATTTGTAAACTTTTATAACAGAAACAAAGAAAAATGTGTTTAATTTCAAAATTTTGGGTCTTTTTTTGTTAATTTAGCAAAAAATAAAAACCCCAGCGATGATTAAATACCACCAAAAGAAAGCTCTAGTTGTGTGAAGAAAATGATAAAATTTTAGTTTGGGTACAATGTTGTATGACCGCGCAATTGTCATTCAAAGTGTGAGAGCGCTGAAACCTGAAAAATGGCCTGGGCAGGAAGGTGTAAAATTGCCCGGTATTGAAACGGTTAATGATGCTTAAGCTTGTTGCTCAGAGTACCTGTGATCTGGAGAAGTGTCTGTTAGAACATCCGGAGGAGCCTGCACTTAGGATTTTATGCTATACCCATTGGATTAATTTACTGCATCATTTGGCCGGTCCTTTGGATGGTCATATTTTCTGGTAACAGGTTTTTATTGGGTGGAAGGTGACGGTCTTCTCTTTGGATCGGGCTATTTCTTTCAAGTACTAGCTTCTGCTGTTTATGTGGATCCCATATGGACTCTGTTCCCACCTGTGTGTGTTTATAAGCAATGCTCTTTGTGATATAATTAAGATTTATGTATTGATAGCGCTGCAAAGTTTTTTTTTTATTATTTCTTATTCCCCATGCTCTGGCAGTCTAAGGTCTTCTGACATCATCAAGACCGATGCAGGTCAATATCAATGAGGACGCTGAGAAACAATTGACTGCCAGGCAGGGGCAGACTGACAACTCATGGGGCCCCCGGGCAATAGGGGATCATGGGGCCCCTGTGTCCTTGCACAAACTCAAAAAAGCCTATGAAAAAGGTACCAGGGGCATCTCATGGGGCCCCCTACTGACCCCAAGCCCTCGGGCAGTGCCGAGTTTCCAAATGGTAAGACCGCCCCTGCTGCCAGGGTATCGGGGAGTGGAAGAATGAGTAAGTAAAAGTGCTTTTACTATCACCCTAGACTAAACGGGCCGATAAGCCTTGCAAAGCAGGGGTAGCTCCATCGCAAAGGGAAAATTGTTAGGCTTTTTGCAGTTGGGTTTTAACCACTTCAGTACTGGACACTTTCACCCCCCATCTGCCAGGCCAATTTTCAGATTTTAGCGTTGTCACACTTTGAATGCCAATTACTTATAAAGCACTGTACCAAAATGACATTTTTATCATTGCTTTGAGATAGACAGAACTTTCTTTTGGTGGTATTTCATCACCACTGTTTTGTTTTTATTTTTTGTTATATAAACAGAAAATACTGAGTTTCTTAGTTTTTGTTAATAAAATTTGCAAATAAATAATCTTTCTCCATAAATTTAGGCCTAAATGTATTCTGCTACATTTCAGTAAACAGAACAGTTACAACAATAACACTCTATGTGCAAACGTTGCAATGTGTAAATGCATCTCTCCTACCTCCACTCCTAACTCAAAATCGCTTTCACTCCTGTTATATTCAGAACAAATGGTGTATTTATATTTGTGTGTATGTTGAGCAGTCCTCACCTCCAGTTGCACCCAGTTTACGACTGTAGCCTGGTTCCTAAGAGACATCCCCCACTATTCATGTGAGCCTTATCAGCTTCTAATTGGGGTGGAGTTGAATGCTCATTTGAGCATCTCCCTATAAATTCAGATCAGCTCATGGGGGGAGATCTCTGATGGGGGGCACAGTCTCTGATGGGGGTGCTGCTTCGAAAGAGTGTGAAGCAGTTAAACACAGCAGTTGAACTTAACCCCTTCACGCCTAAGGGTAAAACAAATCTAAATGCCTAAGCACAATTCTGCAACGTTGACGTGTTAGTAAAACCGTACATATCGTCACAACTACTTTGTACATCCAGGTGGATTATACCTTGTTTTTTTCAGGACATATTGGGCTTTCATTTGGTGGTAAATGGTCATGGATAGCTCCTAATTTTTTTTTATTATTAAAGGAAAACTGGGCCAAAATAGTAAAAAAAATCATTTTTTTAAATTTAACTGTGTGTTTCTTGTTACGACCATAACCTACCACCAAAGAACAACTCAAAATACATTCTCCAGTTCTTGACGATCGCAGCGATACCATATATGTGTATGTTATTTGTTGTTTGTACCCGTAGTACAGACCAGAAACAACAGTGCGCATTTTGTTTTTGTCTTTTTTTTTTTTATATAAAACACACTGTCACTGACATTGACATTAACACTAACTGACACTGATACCAATTTTTTTTTAAATCCTGACCTTTGACCCTGACCTTTGCCCTTGACCCTGACCTTTGACCCTGACCTTGACCCAAACACTAACCCTGGTACTGAACTAGATCAAACCTTGATCTAGGTATTTTTCTTTATTTTTTCTTTTATTTTTTAATATTTAATTATCTTTTTTTTTTTTTTTTACAAACTTTTTTTTCTCTCACTGTGTCAGGAGTTCGAGAGATACAATGTATCTCTCTTCTCCATTCATAGAGAGAGAGAAAACAAGGGGGCCGGGCTGCACAGTGATTGATCACTGTGATAGCCAATCAGAGGCTATCACAGCGATCACGTGACCCGGAATCGGGAGTCCCGGGTCCCGATCGTTAGAACGGGACCCGGGACTCTCAGTGACACCGCGGTCTTGGTGCTGGGAGCGCGCCGAGCGGCGCGCTCCCAGCACAAAGACAGGTACGCAAATATGCGGCCCCACGGAAAAAAGCCCAGGTCCGTGAGGCCGCATATTTGTGTTACGTCGGCGTCAAGGGGTTAAGCAGCAGAAAGACACAACAGCAAGAAACTCTACTGCACGCTGGACAGACTGCAAGCAAACACCCTGAGAAACATCTCTTACATGCCTGAGTCCCACTCTGTGTACCTTTTATATAATACACTCCTCTTCATATTACTATCCTCTGTTCCCAAATCTCATTTCTTTACCCCTCTGCTCCACCCCAAAACTTGCACATCTCCCCCTCATTGCTATCATCTCCCTACTACTGCTCTCATCACCCCCCAAAATGCCTCTTCTACTCCTCCTTCTCATTTTCCTCTCCTCCATTCCCAAAATCCATTCACTATATCCCTCTGCTCCTCCTAAACATTTGTATATTGTGTCCTCACTGCTTCCTTCGCCCCTCTATGGCACCCACCACCTCCTCCTATTATTCCACTCTCCCACTGACCCGAACACCTCCACTAGGAGTTTCTCACGCTCCTGCACATCCCGCTCCCATGCCACCTTTCTCACCCTTCTCCTCCTCCTAGCCGCGGGAGACATCTCCCCGAATCCTGGCCCTCCACCACCTCCCTCACCCGCACAACACCCTCCCGCCTCCATGTCCTACCGCAACCCCCGCAACCTAGTATCTGTCCCCCTGCTCCCTAAAATCTCCCCCCCGTTTTCATGGGCACTCCTGAACGCCCGATCGGTGTGCAACAAGCTTACCGCCATCCACGACCTCTTTGTTTCCCGCTCCCTCAACCTCCTGGCGATCACGGAAACCTGGATCCAGCCCACTGACTCTACCTCCCCTGCTGCACTCTCCTATGGAGGTCTCACCTGGACCCACTCACCCAGACCTAACGGTCGTAAAGGTGGTGGGGTTGGTCTGCTCCTGTCACCGCAGAGCACCTTCCGAGTCCTCCCAAACCCCCCCTCCCTATCCTTCTCCTCCTTCGAGGCCCACTGCGTCCGACTATTCTCCCCAACCCCCCTGAAGATTGCTGTGATATACCGGCCTCCTGGATCCATACCCCGCTTCCTGGATGACTTCTCCTCCTGGCTACCCTTCTTCCTCTCCTCTGAGCTACCCACCATCATTCTTGGGGATTTCAACATCCCTGTCAACCTTGACAACCCGGACACAGCCCGTCTCCTCCACTTAACCTCCTCCTTTGCACTTGCACAGTGCATACAATCCACCACCCACTCCGACGGTAATATCCTTGATCTTGTCTCCTCCACAACCTCACTAACACCCCCTTCCCTCTCTCTGACCACAACCTGATCACCTTCTCTATCTCCTCGTCCTCCAACGCCTACCCCTCCAAATGTCACACTACTACCAGCCGTAACCTCCGCAACCTTAACCCTGCCCCCCTCCACTCTGCAGCTGATCAACTCCACGACCGCATCCTCCCCCTGTCCTGCCCCGACTTGGCTATGACTGCCTACAATAACGCGCTGTCAGCAGCCCTTGACTCACTAGCGCATTTAACCACACGCAACATCAGACTCCGACCGCTCCAGCCCTGGCAGACTGATCACACCAAAACCCTCAAACGACGCAGTCGTGCCCTGGAGCGACTATGGCGCAAAACAAAATCCCAACAAGCTTTCACCTGCTACAAATCTGCCTTCCGCACCTACACCTCCTCCCTCCACGCAGCCAAACAAGCCTACTTCCTGACCCTCATCAAGGCCCTCTCCTCCAATCCTCGCCGACTCTTCTCCACCTTCAACTCTCTACTCTCTCCACCCCCACCTCCACCCAGCACCTCACTCACCACCCTTGAGATTGCCAATCACTTCAAAAACAAGATTGACACAATTCGCAAGGACATTGCCGCAACTCACACGCCCTCTCAACCCGTCCCCTCTCACACAGCTACCCCCTCATCCCCCCTCCCCCTCGACATTACCCGCAGGGACTTCGTCACTGCTCAAACTCCCTCCTACCCCGTTCCCCCTCACTCAGCTACCCCCTCATCACCCCTCTCCCATGGCCCCACCACTGCTCTGACCTCCACTCCCACCCCACCCTACATTCCTCATACTGAAGCTCCCCCAACACTCCACACCTTTGACCTTACTACCATCGAGGAAGTCTCCAAGATCCTCTCTGATGCCCGCCTCACCACCTGCCCCCTCGACCCTATCCCCTCACAATTCCTACGACCTCCCTCCCCCTCCATCCTACGCTCCCTCACCCACATCTTTAATCTCTCCCTCTCCTCCGGCACTTTCCCCTCCCCACTGAAGCATGCACACATCACCCCCATACTTAAAAAGCCCTCTCTGGACCCCAATGACCCGAACAACCTCAGACCCATCTCCCTGGTCCCACTTACATCTAAACTCCTCGAGCGCCTCGTCTACACCCGCCTATACTCTCACCTCAACAACAACAACCTCCTCGATCCCCTACAGTCTGGCTTCCGCCCCCTACACTCCACCGAAACCGCCTTACTCAAACTCTCCAACGACCTTCTAACCGCCAAAGCTAATGGCCATTATTCAGTGCTCCTACTCCTTGACCTCTCTGCGGCCTTCGACACAGTTGACCACCCCCTCCTCCTCAAAATACTACACTCCCTCGGCCTCAGAGATTCTGCTCTCTCCTGGCTCTCATCCTACCTGGCACAACGCTCTTTCAGCGTTACCTATAATGCTACCACCTCCCCCTCACTCCCCCTCTCTGTTGGGGTCCCTCAAGGCTCTGTCCTTGGGCCCCTTCTCTTCTCCATCTACACCTCCTCCCTTGGCCAACTCATACACTCTCACGGCTTCAACTACCACCTCTATGCCGACAACACACAAATCTATCTCTCAACCCCCCACCTCACCCCCTCGGTCTCTGCCCAAATCACACACCTACTGAGCGACATATCAGATTGGATGTCGCTCCACTTCCTTAAACTGAATCTCTCCAAAACCGAGCTCCTTGTCTTCCCCCCAGCCCGAACCCCACCCCCCATTGACTTCTACATCACATCCAACAACGCCAATATCAAACCCGCTCTGCAGGCCAGAGTACTTGGTGTCATTCTGGACTCCAACCTATCCTTCCAACCCCAAGTCCAATCTTTAACAAACTCGTGCAGACTCCACCTCCGCAACATCGCCAAAATCCGCACGTTCCTAACCCCAGAAACCACTAAACAGCTCATCCACTCCCTCATCATATCACGACTCGACTACTGCAACTCCCTCCTCACTGGCCTGCCTCGCCGCTGGCTATCCCCGCTTCAGTCCATCCTGAATACGGCTGCCAGACTCATTCACCTTTCCAACCGCTCTGTCTCCACCAACCCCCTCTGCCAATCCCTCCACTGGCTTCCGATTGCGCAAAGGATCAAATTCAAAATCCTAACACTGACGTACAAAGCCGTCCACCATACTGCTCCGAACTACATCACTGACCTAATATCCAAGTACCGCCCAGCACGCACACTCCGCTCCTCACAAGACCTCCTTCTCTCTAGTTCCCTGGTCTCCTCCTCCCATGCCCGCCTCCAGGACTTCTCCAGGGTGTCACCCATCCTCTGGAACTCCCTTCCCCAACCCATCAGATTATCACCTACTCTCCTCTCCTTTAGGCGTACCCTGAAAACCCATCTCTTCAGGGAAGCCTACCTCACCCCCTGCTAACTTGCTGACCTCCTCCACTCTTCCTGCCACTCCATCCCCCACAGCTATCTCCTCCTGTACCACTATCCCGTCCCTTCTAGATTGTAAGCTCCAAAGAGCAGGGCCCTCGATCCCCTCATGTTTTGCATTGTATTGGTATTGTTCTGTCACATGTTCTGTCCCCCTTTGTAATGTACAGCGCTGAGCGAACTATTGGCGCTTTATAAATACTGTATAATAATAATAATAATAATGACAGAAATCTATCATCAGCATAGAAAAGAACTAAATCAAGGAAAACATGAACACAAATGAACAGCATGTCAATCTGTACCATTCAAGAACATGAATCAGCATAAACCTGCACATCATTAAACTACATTAGACTGCATTATTTGTCAAAGGCATATCGCTGGAAAAAATGTCCAGACTATATAAGAGGAGGGGGGAGAGTACAGTATAATATTTAGTCTGAGTCTACAATCTATGGTATATACATTTGAAAATTGATCAGTCTTGATGTACTGATGGCTTATCTCATTTCTTGAGGCTCTAAAATTCCAGGACAGTACAAATACCCCCTTTTGGAAAATAGACAACCCAAGTATTTTGTAAGAAGCATTGCAAGTTTTTTGAAGTTATAATAATGTCACAATTTTTTGAAAGAAAAAATTATTTTTTTTTACATACTGTCAACACAGCAGTACAGAGTCATCATATGAATGGTGACAAGAAGTAAAAAAAAGTAATTTTTTTTTACAATTTTCTTACATACTGTGACCGGAGCAGTACAGTGTCACCATAGAGACACTGTATTATTCTGGGGAGGTGATTAGGATTTATTTTTTCTTCAACACAATGATTTCTTATTACAGTAATGATCACTGTAAAGGCAATCATTTTTATAAATGGCATCCATTCATATGCCATTGTGTACAATTGTGATAGCAGTGATTGGCCACAGCTATCACATGGTAGGAGAGCAGAGTGTCCAAACGCTGTGTACGTTCAGGGGGTTGGGAATAGTCAAAGGAGCTGAGCTAAGCCTGGCTTCCTATGGACAATGTGTGCATAGTACACCAATGACAGGCTCAGCCATGTGCTTCCAGTGGACAGGACATCTACCTCCATCACTCAGGTAGAAGCACTGTGGGATCTTCTCGTTTTGTGGATTGAAGTGGTCGGCTCCCAGCAGAAGTTTTTCATCAGAACATCTGATCCTACAGCTTATATTAATGGAATCTGGATAAACAGCCTTCATTACCTGAGGAAGATACCCCTGACTACACCAGGAACCCACAGGTTTACTGTAGCTGTGTCTCAGTATGAGAAGCAGAACACTATCCATTGCACACTCTGGAATCCTGACTTTGGAATCCAAATATCCACCTGGGAGGAGGAAGACCTTTTTCTGCATCCTTGAAGGAGGGACCTACCTATCATGACCAGACCAGCTTTGTTCCTTCTGGATTGAGGATCCATGGGCTTTTTGATATATACTGCTTATATATATCTTATTTCTGGTGAGTGCGTATTTCTGCTACTTCCTCACGGATCACCAACACTGAATTTCCACTTGTCACTTGACATGTTTCTATGAACTAGACTTGCAGTGGACTAATTTCAGGTTTATTATTAATACCTACAGCGCTGCACTGTTTTTTATGCTATTCTGTATAAGTACTTATCGGTTGCTTAGAGTGCTCAGCTGCTGCTCAGGACCAGCGCTCACTGTGTTTTTTTCCTTTTAGATTGTAATATCACATGGTACATGTCTGCTGCGATTGGCCCTGTTCTATGTGATCACTGTGTCCAATCACAGAGATCACAGTAGTACACAATGAATGACTACGAATGAAAGCCATTGTGTACAACTGTCATTGGATAACTGTGATTAGTCACAGTGATCACATGGCACCAGGACCGGCCCAGTACAACAATCTGTGTTCTGCTTTGTCCGGTGGACACAGCGGGTCACAGATTGTGTCGCTGCGCAGTCTCTAGGGCTCGCAAAAGGCATGCAAGTGAGAAAATATCATATGAAGTCCACCTGGGATAACAGAGTTCCCGCCCAGCAACAATATTATAATAGGCTGGGTGGGAGGTGGTTAAAGGCAACCTGAACTGTGCACCAAATTGCTCTACTTGTACTGTCTGCGGTCTGCAATTTTTCTTATTACTGATAAACCATGCCCTGTTCTTTGTCATGTCCCTATGTGGAGGTGACCATCTTGGTAGAGGCAGGGCTTTGCTTTCTCATGTCAGAGATGCCCTTTTGATGACTTATGATCTGAGGATTGGAATGATAAAAATCTGGGGGCAACAGAGGAGATTAAGGAAGCACAGAACCACAGAATGAACAAAGAAGCAGCTCCAGGGAGATATTTGCACTGCAGGTGCTCAGGTATAACTTCCTCTCCAGCAAGAACAATGAACAACTGTCAGGGCAGGAGCTGAGGAACGGACAGGCAGGCCTAACAATGTAACGCACTGGCTGACGACAACCACCACCCACAGACCGAAGTCCCTCAGGGCGCGGAGTCTAAGTCCCAGGCTGCCCTTCACCAGGGCCCCTGATGGTGGGGATGGACTTGACGCAGCCAGGAACCAGGTCGCGGCCCCCGAGACACCTCAGCTGCGGTAATGGCCGCCGCCAATGGCGTGTAGCTGGTGGAAGAGACAAAAGAGTAGTCAGACAAGCCGGGGTCAACAACAACAGGACAGAACAGTACAGGACAGCAGACGAGAATCACAGGTCACGAGCCGGGTTCAGCAACAGAGGGTCAGATCAAAGGAGAATACAAAGAATAGTCAAGACAAGCCGAATCAGATACCAGGAGAGTCACGAGAGTCAGAACAGAGTAACAGCAACACAAAGACACAAGACACAAGTGCAAAGAGCATGTGCGGGCCACAGGCTTATATGTCATCAGCCACACCCCTCTGGAGGATGGACCACAGAAACCTGAAGGCATAAAAGGGCTCCCATCATGCACAGCAGAATCCAAGATGGACACCAGCACATGAAGTAACATAACCACAGGGAAAAGGTAGGACCTTGACAGTACCTCCCCCTCAAGGGCCCCTCCCCCTCCGCGGCTCAACAAAAGGTTTCTGAGGAAAGCGGGTATGAAAAGCGCGGAGGAGGGCAGGAGCATGGACATCCGCGGAAGGAACCCAGGAACGCTCCTCGGGACCATAACCGCGCCAATGAACCAGGAACTGTAATTGACCGCGCACCAATCGAGAGTCCAGGATCCGGCTCACCTCATACTCCTCATGACCGTCAACCCGGACAGGACGGGGCCGAGGAAGAGAGGTAGTGAAGCGATTGCAGATCAGAGGTTTCAACAGGGAAACATGAAAGATATTGGAGATCCGCATCCCAGACGGAAGGGCAAGTGCATAGGCCACCGGATTCACTTTGCGGAGAATGCGGAAAGGACCGACAAAACGGGGAGCCAGTTTGGGTGTGGGCACCCGAAGATTGAGGTTGCGAGTAGACAACCACACCCGATCGCCGACCTGGTATGAAGGAGCGGGCAACCGTCTGCGATCAGCCTGGAACTTCTGGCGCTGAGCTGAGTCCCTCAAGGCCCTCTGGATCTGCCCCCAAGAAGAACGCAGGGCAGCAAGATGGTTCTCCACAGCCGGAATGTCCTGTGGTGAGAACCTCTCAGGTAATACCGCGGGTTGAAACCCATAGTTGGCCATGAAGGGAGACATCCCGGTGGAGGAGTTGACCGCTGAGTTCCTGGCAAACTCTGCCCACGGCAGGAGATCGGCCCAATCATCCTGATGGTCTGAAATGTAACACCGAAGGAATTGTTCTAAGGCCTGATTGGAACGCTCCGCAGCCCCATTGGACTGCGGGTGGTAGGCTGATGAAAAGGAGAGACTAATACCCAACTGGGAGCAGAAGGCACGCCAGAATCTGGACACGAACTGACTCCCGCGGTCTGAGACAATCACCTTAGGTAACCCATGCAGGCGAAAAATCTCCCTGGAAAAGACCGTGGCCAGTTCCTGCGCTGTGGGTAATTTCCTGAGTGGAATGCAATGGCACATCTTGGAAAACCGATCGACGATCATGAGGATGACCGTATGACCCCGAGACACCGGGAGGTCTACAATAAAGTCCATCCCTAGATGTGACCAAGGACGCTCCCCATTGGGAATGGGTTGCAGAAGACCCAAAGGGAGATGCCGTGGAGACTTATTCTGGGCACAGATCGAACATGCCGCTACATAAGAGGCAATGTCGGCACGGAGGGTTGGCCACCAGAATAAGCGAGAGACGACCCAACACAGCTGGTTCTTCCCTGGATGCCCGGCAGTTTTGGCGTTATGGTAGGTACGCAGCAGGCGGGTGCGCAATCCCTCGGGTACGAAACATCTACCCTCCGGCCTCCCGGGAGGAGCATCAGTTTGAGCCGCCAAAATCTGCTCCCCAAGGGGAGAGGTCAGACTGGTGCGAATGGCAGCCAGGATCTGATCTGGAGGTATAAGTGAGATTGGCTCAGAGTCCTCCCTGGACAACTCAGAGTATTGCCGTGATAACGCATCAGCCCTGACATTCTTGGAACCAGGCAAATATGAAACCACATAGTTGAAGCGTGACAAGAACAGAGCCCATCTGGCCTGGCGGGGTGTCAATCTCTTGGCCTCCGAAAGATAAGTCAGGTTCTTGTGATCGGTAAGAATGAGGACCGGAACCGCGGAACCCTCGAGCAGGTGCCTCCATTCCTTGAGAGCCAGAATGATGACCAACAACTCCCGATCTCCAATCTGGTAGTTGCACTCAGCCGAGGAAAGCTTCCTGGAGTAGAACCCGCAGGGAAGTAGGGGTCCATCGGGTGACCGACGCTGAGACAGGAGAGCCCCTACTCCCGTCTCGGAAGCATCAACTTCGAGGACGAAGGGCAACCCAGGATTGGGATGCGAAAGAATCGGAGCCGAAGCAAAGGCAGCTTTCAGAGCCTCGAAAGCTCTGATGGCCTCGGATGGCCACTCGTGAGGGTTACTCCCCTTCTTGGTTAGGTCAGAGAGAGGCTTTGCCAATGTGGAGAAGTTCCTGATGAACTTCCGATAGTAGTTGGCAAAACCCAGAAAGCGCTGAATGGGCCGAAGACCATTGGGAAGAGGCCACTGCAGAACTGCCGCAACCTTCTGAGGGTCCATGGAAAATCCCTCCGCGGAAATTATGTAGCCCAAAAAGGCAACCTGGGATCGATGGAACTCGCACTTCTCGAGTTTACAAAAGAGTCCGTTCTCACGCAATCGTTGCAGCACCTGCTTAACATCCTGGACATGGGACTCCATGGAGGTAGAGTAAACCAAGATGTCATCCAGGTAAACCACTACGCATTGCTGCAACAAATCACGAAGGACATCGTTTATGAATTCCTGAAAGACCGCGGGCGCGTTACACAATCCGAAGGGCATCACCAGGTATTCGTAGTGCCCAGTTCTGGTGTTAAACGCGGTCTTCCACTCATCCCCCTGTCTGATCCGTACGAGGTTGTACGCCGCCCTAAGGTCGAGTTTGGTAAAGACCGTTGCTCCCTTAAGGCGGTCGAATAACTCAGAAATCAAAGGAATTGGATATGCATTTTTAATGGTAATCCGATTGAGACCCCTATAATCGATGCAGGGCCTCAATTCCCCACCTTTCTTCTTTACGAAAAAAAACCCCGCTCCTGCTGGGGAAGTAGACTTACGAATGTGCCCCCGGGAAAGCGCATCCACCACGTACTCCTCCATGGCCTTATTCTCCGCAACCGAGAGAGGGTACACCCTGCCACGTGGAGGAGTGGCCCCGGGTTGCAGGGATATGGCGCAGTCGTAAGGACGATGCGGTGGTAAGGTACCAGCGCGTACCTTATCGAACACGTCCCGGTATTCCCCATAGTCGGTGGGCAACGCAGAGTCCGAGGAGGCACACAATACCTTAACCGGCCCCCGGATGCACCCGGCCCCACACTGTGGAGACCATGAGAGAATCTCGGCTGTTTGCCAATTGAAGGTTGGATTGTGCCTCTGGAGCCAGGGATACCCCAAAACCACCGAATAGTGTGGGGAAGAAATCACCTGAAAACAGGCCAACTCCCTGTGAACAGCCCCAATGGCTACCTCTATTGGCAGGGTCTCGTGGGTAACCTGCGGCGGCTGCAGGGGCCTGCCATCTATTGCTTCGAGAACCAATGGGGCAGCACGAGCCTGCAGGGGAATGGAGTGCTGCGCAGCAAACGAGCTGTCCAAGAACAACCCACCGGCCCCAGAGTCTACCAACGCCTGGGCCGTCACCGAGCCCCCTGTCCAAGAAAGGACCACGGTGATCAGTGGCTTATCCTTGCGGAACGCCGGGGACGAGGAAACTCCACCCAAGATCTGTCCCCGACATGATCTCAGGTGCGAGCGTTTCCCGGACGGACCGGACAAGACTGCCGAAAGTGCCCACCGAGGCCACAGTACAGGCAGCGACCCTCCCGACGCCGAGCGGCCCGCTCCCCCTCGGAAAGGCGAGCAAACCCCAGCTGCATGGGTTCCCCACCAGACAAGCTATCCCCAGGAGGCGTGGGAGGAGAGGGAGGAACGGGTGGGACAGAAAACGCAGGTGCCAGTCGATTGGAAGGCCTCCGCAGGCGTTCCTTGAGTGAAGGCCTCTCCCTGAGCCTGGTGTCAATCAGGATCAGGAAAGAGATGAGCTCCTCCAACACCACAGGCAGTTCCTTAGCTGCAATCTCGTCCTTCAATGAGTCAGAAAGACCATGGGAAAACGCAGCCACCAGAGCCTCATTGTTCCAACCGACCTCTGCCGCCAGGGTACGAAACTCTATAGCGTACTCGGCCACGGTCCGTGAACCCTGATGCATGGTCATGAGCAGCTTGGCCGCCGAGGCGGAACGAGCCGGTACGTCGAATACCCTACGGAAGGCATCGACAAAACCAGAAAAATCTTGAATCACCGGGTCGTTCCTCTCCCATAAGGGATTTGCCCAGGCCAAGGCCTTGTCTGAGAGTAGTGAGATGAGGAACCCCACCTTGGACCTCTCAGACGGAAAGGCGTGGGGTATTAATTCAAAATAAATACCCACCTGGTTGAGGAACCCACGACACTGACTCGGCTCACCCCCAAAGCGCTGTGGAAGAGGGGCTGAACCGGTCATACCTCTGGACACCGCGGGTGCCGCATCAGCCGCGGCGGTAGGCACAGCAAGCGGAACAGCAGCGGAAGCGACCACCGGAGCGACAACCGGCCTAATAACACCAGGAGTAAGGTGCGCGGTGCGTGCAAGCAGAGTTTGCAACGCCTGAGCGAACTGATCCAACAGGTGATCCTGTTGATCGAGTCTGGCGACTAGCATTGGGAGCGAAGGCGTGCCTGCACCGTCAGGGTTCATGGCACTTGTGTAATGTCAGGGCAGGAGCTAAGGAACGGACAGGCAGGCCTAACAATGTAACGCACTGGCTGACGACAACCACCACCCACAGACCGAAGTCCCTCAGGGCGCGGAGTCTAAGTCCCAGGCTGCCCTTCACCAGGGCCCCTGATGGTGGGGATGGACTTGACGCAGCCAGGAACCAGGTCGCGGCCCCCGAGACACCTCAGCTGCGGTAATGGCCGCCGCCAATGGCGTGTAGCTGGTGGAAGAGACAAAAGAGTAGTCAGACAAGCCGGGGTCAACAACAACAGGACAGAACAGTACAGGACAGCAGACGAGAATCACAGGTCACGAGCCGGGTTCAGCAACAGAGGGTCAGATCAAAGGAGAATACAAAGAATAGTCAAGACAAGCCGAATCAGATACCAGGAGAGTCATGAGAGTCAGAACAGAGTAACAGCAACACAAAGACACAAGACACAAGTGCAAAGAGCATGTGCGGGCCACAGGCTTATATGTCATCAGCCACACCCCTCTGGAGGATGGACCACAGAAACCTGAAGGCATAAAAGGGCTCCCATCATGCACAGCAGAATCCAAGATGGACACCAGCACATGAAGTAACATAACCACAGGGAAAAGGTAGGACCTTGACAACAACGCAGTAGTGACATCATCATATACCACACCACATCTGATGAGACTAGCAGTCAGAGGCAGCAGTGACTTGGATTACCTTAGTGCAGTGGTGTATTTAGGTTTTGTGCTGCCCTAGGCAACACAAATATTGCCCCCCCCCCCCAGAGAGAGCCTGACACCAAAACCAATAACACCCCCAACAGAGAGGGAGCCTGATATTGACCAGCAACACCTGTCCACCCCACCCGAGAGAGCCTTCCAATATCATCCCTTCCCCCCATCAGCAAGAGAGAGACCTTAACAGCTTCAGACATCCTCAGGAACGAGAGTCGGGCTCAACATACACCGTCAAGCAGCCCGCAGCCTCTCTAGGATCCCACCTGGTCCCCATGCCGCATGTGTCCCTTCTTCCGCCCCTTCTTCCAGAGGTCAGTGCTGCCTCCCTGAAATATGTCGCCCTAGGCAAATGCCTTGTTTGCCTTGTGGTAAATGCTCCCCTGCCTCAGTGCACATATACAGCTGTAAGAACAAGAAGAGTCCAGACAACCTCACGTAACAGAAAGTGCACTGCTATCTTTCGGGAGAAATTACCATTTCTATATGTTCTCATAATATAGCAAATATTCACTTTTTTAGTATAGGACCACTTTAAAGAGAACCAATCAACCTTTTACACTGCACTCTACTTAGCAGGTAAAGACTTGCATGTAGCACAGTCACACAGATCCAGGAAGAGAAAGTGTTGGCAGGATCAACAGGTATTTGAAACTGTAGTTGTAATAATTAAAATGAACAATTTGCATCTGTCACCAACCTGGTAAAAAATTGCACTGGCAATACTAGGAGAGTCAGACTGTTACACACAAGCAGCAGCCTACCACTCCGACACACCCGGACACTGCTCTAATCAACAGCTCTGCTCAGGGAGTGACATCAGTGTTGATCAAAGCATTTTTCAATGGGAAATAGACTACAAGAGAGCTTGTGTGCGAGAGTCCGATTCTCTTAAGGACTATCAGCAAAGGTTTTTTTTTCTAACACATCTTAAAAAAAAGTTAAAAAAAGGTTTATTTCTGTAGATGCACTGATAGCATTACAGTAGTAATCTAAGGGATCAGATGGGCTTTAATGAAGATTTGTACAGCTCTATGAGTATGGGCAGTGGTTAGCACTTCCACCTGGCAGCACTAGGGTTGTTGGTTCGAATCTCAACCATGGCACTACCTGCCTGGAGTTTGCATGTACTCCCTGTGCCTGCGTGGGCTTCCTTTGGGTACTCCGGCTTCCTCCCACACTCTACAGATATGCTGGTAGGTTAACTGGCTCCTGTCTAAATTGCCCTAGTATGTGTGTGACAGATCTAACTGGGAGAGGGTCTTTTGGAGGGGACTGCAGGTTAGCCTCTTGCCTACTGATGAAGGGCCCTGGCATCTGAGGGGGCTCTATTCTTTGTGAGGTGTGTGCCTGGGGGGACCTTTTGGAGTAGTTTTACTTCACATTCAAGCTCATGTCTCCTTGAAACACAGATTCTGAGAACTGGAGGACCAAGATACAGATTTGAGGTCTCTGTGTCCAAACCAGCATTGACTGCTTCAAACCCCTCCTAGATCCAGAGACTAAGCAGATCCTAGTGTAATCAGCTCAAAACAACCTGATGCTGAAGTCTCTTACTATAATCTGTTTTATTAGGGTGTGTTGTGTTTACTCTTTGTTCCTATTATTATTATTATACAGGATTTATATAGCGCCAACAGTTTGCTCAGCGCTTTACAATATAAAGGGAGACAATACAGCAACAATACAGTTCAATACAAGAGGGATAAGTGGGCCCTGATCCTGGGAGCTTACAATCTAGGACCTACATGATAAAATTAGTCTGGCATTAGCTTTATTATTATTAATATTATACAGTATTTATAAATCGCCAATAGTTCGCTCAGCGCTGTACATTACAATGGGAGACAGAACATGTGACAGAACAATACCAATACAATGCAAAACATGAGGGGATTGAGGGCCCTGCTCTTTCGAGCTTACAATCTAGGAGGGAGGGGATGGTGGCACAGGAGGAGATAGCTGTGGGGGATGGAGTGGTAGGATGAGTGGAGGAGGTTGGCAAGTTAGCAGGGGGTGGGGTAGGCTTCCCTGAAGAGATGGGTTTTCAGGGTGCGCCTAAAGGAGAGGAGAGTAGGTGATAATCTGATGGGTTGGGGCAGGGAGTTCCAGAGGATGGGTGACACCCTGGAGAAGTCCTGGAGGCGGGCATGGGAGGAGACCAGGGAACTAGAGAGAAGGAGGTCTTGTGAGGAGCGGAGTGTGCGTGCTGGGTGGTACTTGGATATTAGGTCAGTGATGTAGTTCGGGGCAGTATGGTGGACAGCTTTGTATGTCAGTGTTAGGATTTTGAATTTGATCCGTTGCACAATCGGAAGCCAGTGGAGGGATTGGCAGAGGGGGGTGGCGGAGATGGAGTGGTTGGAAAGGTGAATGAGTCTGGCAGCCGTATTCAGGATCGACTGAAGCGGGGATAGCCAGCGACAAGGCAGGCCAGTGAGGAGGGAGTTGCAGTAGTCGAGTCGTGATATGATGAGGGAGCAGATGAGCTGTTTAGTGGTTTCTGGGGTTAGGAACGCACGTATTTTGGCGATGTCGCGGAGGTGGAGTCTGCATGAGTTTGTTAAAGATTGGACTTGGGGCTGGAAGGATAGGTTGGAGTCCAGAATGACACCCAGTACTCTGGCCTGCGGGCGGGTTTGATGGTGGCGTTGTTGGATGTGATGGAGAAGTCAATGGGGGGTGGGGTCCGGGCTGGGGGGAAGACAAGAAACTTGGTTTTGGAGAGGTTCAGTTTAAGGAAGTGCAGCGACATCCAGTCTGATATGTCGCTCAGTAGGTGTCTGATTTGGGCGGAGACCGAGGGGGTGAGGTGGGGGGTTGAGAGATAGATTTGTGTGTCATCGGCATAGAGGTGATAGTTGAAGCCGTGAGAGTGTATGAGTTGGCTAAGGGAGGAGGTGTAGATGGAGAAGAGAAGGGACCTGAGGACAGAGCCTTGAGGGACCCCAACAGAGAAGGGGAGGTGGTAGCATTATAGGTAACGCTGAAAGAGCGTTCTTTTTATCTTGTTATCTATTCTAATCAGTGAGGGATGTTTGTCCCAATGTGTAATTTTTGTTTTATTGTTCATGTGGGGACTGCACCTATTTGAAGTATATAAAAACCTGTATTTCTGTTCAATAAAGAGCTCCAGTTGCACCTAAGCTAGTGTCATCAAGTCCTTGGGTGCAATGCCCGGCTATAATACCTTTGTCCTGTGTCCCAGCAGCGCGGAAGCCGCTCTCGGAAGTGCCCAGGTGGGGTTGCCAGGCAGTCTGTCACAATGTGAATATATGAATGTGAGATAGGGACATTAATATTGTACGCTCCTTGAGGGCAGGGACTGATGTGAATGTGTAATAAATATTTAAAGTGCTGTGTAAATTGATGGTGCTATATAAGTACCTGTACCTAAAAGTAAATTGTATGAAGTTTTTTGAATGTGGCAATCTGAACACACAACAGAGCAATTTTGTTTCAATGATATGTGCATATTTCTGCAGTCAATATGTGTATTATATTGCAGGGATATTTACAGGTTGGAGTTGCATTGGGCGCTGTCGTAGGAGAGGAGTTTAGCAGATACGTAAGAGGAGAACACAAGGTGGGGACCAGTGTCATGTGTGATGGTGTTCAGTCACAGTCCAATAAGGAGACACAGAAGGTTGCATAGTAAATACTGTGGTCACCAGTAAACATTGTACACTTACTGAGCAGTTTGGCTAACTGACAAATGGACAGCCCAGTCCTGGAGATCACACTGGGAGATGGAGGCTCTCCCTGTGTAACCAGCAGCACTTTGTTCTGCTGTCAGTGTGTCAACCAACAGCTTTGTATTTGGAGCTGTGTGTGCTCCCGGTAGACCAGAGCCCCCCTCCCTGCCTGTCACAGTGCCCCAGTGATTACACAGGGGGAAGCACATTCTCCCTGTGTAATCTGCAGGACTGAGCTATCTGTTTATAAGAGAATGTTACTATTGTAGCTATCATTCATAAATCACTGATTTGGGTAAATTCAAATCTAAGAAAAATTCCTTTTAATAACCTCTTGGGAGTTTTTATTTTTACATTTGTATGTAAATCTTTTACATTTGCGTTTATTCATGTGCAGTTGTGTTCAAAATAATAGCAGTGTGTTGAAAGAAGTGACTAAAGCTCAAAATCCTTCTAATAGCTTTTATTTCCATCCACACAAATGCATTGGGAACACGACACATTCTATTCCAAATCAAAACATGAAGAAAAATAGATCAAATTTGTGTTGTTCCTCTAAAAAAATTGAAGAAAAGTGAATATTAGACTGTTCAAAAAAATAGCAGTGTTTGTATTCTTCTTTACAAACTCAAACATTCACTATATAAACTGAAAAATGTTTGAAGATTTTGCTTTCCTTTGAATCACTTAATGAATATTTGGTTGTAGTCGCACTGTTTCTGAGAACTGCTGTACATCTGTGTTGCATGGAGTCACCCAACTTCTGGCCCCTGTGAACAGGTATTCCAGCCCAGGATGATTGGACCACATTCCACAGTTCTTCTCTATTTCTTGGTTTTGCCTCAGAAACTGCATTTTTGATGTCACCCCACAAGTTTTCTATTGGATTAAGATCCAGGGATTGGGCTGGCCACTCCATAATGTCAATGTTGTTGGTCTGGAACCAAGATGTTGCACGTTTACTGGTGTGTTTGGGGTCGTTGTCTTGTTGGAACACCCATTTTAAGGGCATTTCCGCTTCAGCATAAGGCAGCATGACCTCTTCAAGTATTCTGATGTATTCAAACTGATCCATGATCCCTGGTATGCGATAAATAGGACCAACACCGTAGTATGAGGTACATCCCCATATCATGATGCTTGCACCACCATGCTTCACTGTCTTCACAGTGTACTGTGGCTTGAATTCAGTGTTTGGGGGTCGTCTGACAAACTGTCTCCGGCCACTAGACCCAAAAAGAACAATCTTACTTTCATCAGTCCACAAAATGTTGCGCCATTTCTCTTTAGGCCAGTCAATGTGCTCTTTGGCAAATTGTAACCTCTTCAGCACATGTCTTTGTTTCAACAGTGGGACTTTGCGGGGGCTTCTTGCAGATAGCTTGGCTTCACATAGGCGTCTTCTAATTGTAACAGTTCTCACAGGGAACTTTACACCTTCTTTGATCTTCCTGGAGCTGATTGTTGGCTGAGTCCGCGCCATTTTGGCTATTCTTCTATACATTAGAATGGTAGTTTTTCACTTTCTTCCACGTCTTTCAGGTTTTGGTTGCCACTTTAAAGCATTTGCGATCATTTTAGCTGAACAGCCTATCATTTTCTGCACTTCTTTATATGTTTTCCCCTCTCCAATCAACTTTTTAATCAAGGTACGCTGTTCTTCTGAACAATGTCTGGAACGACCCATTTTCCTCAGAATTTCAGAGAGAAATGCACTGTAACCAGCATGTACAACATTTGCTGCCTTCCTTCCTTAAATAAGGGCAATAATTGCCACCTATTTTCAAAGAATGAATGACCTCACTAATAGAACTCCACACTGCTATTATTTTGAACATGCCCCTTTCATTTAGTGATTCAATTACACAGAATCAGCAGCATGCATGTCATGACTGTTGGGTCTGTTGGATTTCTATTACTCTACTACACCTGCTAGTAAATTATTTGTCATGTAGAAATATCATTTCTACCAAAAACAGTGATTGATCCGGTTAGTGATGTCTGACTGCTATTATTTTGAACACAACTGTATGTAGTGCCAAATTTTAAAAAACAGGAGCTGTTTTGTTTTTTTTTTTTTTTAACACTGCCATGAAAAAAAAAAAGAAAAAGAAAGCTGCAGGGACATCCCTGTACAACTCTTCCCACGTAGCAAGTTTAGCAGTAAGCAATAGGGAGATAAAGAGCAGAGGTCAGAGACCCGTGTCCTTCACTGTATTCCAAGAATTGGATTTGACTGGTAAGTTAACCACTTCAATACCGGGCACTTTCGCCCCCTTCCTGCCCAGGCCAATTTTCACCTTTCAGCGCTGTCAAACTTTGTATGACAATTGGGCGGTCATGCAATACTGTACCCAAACTACATTTTTATCATTTTTTTTCACACAAATAGAGCTTTCTTTTGGTTGTATTTAATTTCCTCTAGGCTTATTTTTTGCTAAATAAATGAAAAAAATACCAAAAATGTTGAATGAAAAACAAGATTTTCTTCGTTTCTGTTATAATATTTTGCAAATAATTGTTCTTCATAAATTTAAGCCAAAATGTATTCTGCAATATTTCTTTGCTGAAAATAACCCAAATCAGTGTATATTATTTATTCCGTAGGAAAGTTAAGAGTCCACAAACTAGGGTGTATATATCTCTGAAAATCGATCAATCCTGATGTACTGACGGCCAATCTCATTTTTTTAAGCCCATAAATGTCAGGAGGGTACAAATGATGCCTTTTTGGAAATTGGACAGTCCATGGTATTTAGTAAGAGGCGAGTTTTTTTAAGTTGTAATTTTTTTTGTCTTAATTTTCTAGAAAACAAAGAAATTCAATTTTTTTTTAAATGCACACTGTCACCAGTGCAGTACAGCATCATCATACAACTGGTGTGGCAGTGATCAGGGACACTGACTAGGGACAGTACAACAAAAATAAAAACATTTTTTATAACACACCATGACCAGAGCAATACAATGTTACCATGGTAACATTGTACTACTCTGGGGAAGTGATCAAGATTTTTTTTTTTACATATTGTGATTGCTTATAGCAGTGAATTTCAGTGTTATAAGCAAGAATTTTACAAAATTAAAACAAATCAATCATTCTGTTCTGATTAGCTGTGAGAGGCCACAGCTAATAATCACATGATACAGATGGGCTGTGATTTGGTCCTGCCTGTACCATATGATCACTGTGACCAATCACAACTAGCAACGCAATTGCTAGTGGCAGCCAGCAACATACTTCTTGGGGGATGGTTGAGGTAACACCATACTTCTTAGTAATTTGGGAGGACAGCCCCTTTAAGTTATATATTGTCACTCATTGGATGGACGACTACACAGGGTGGGCAGAGGGTGTTGCATGGGTTGTGCCTTTGAGTGCTTTAAAATGCAAGGCCCAGCCATGCTTGTATTCTTTCTATCCAGAGTCCAGCCAGATACTGAACTTAGAGGATGAACTTCCGTAACGTATCACCTTTGCTCTTGTATTTCTATACGCTCTATAATATTCATTTAGATTTCTCTGTTAGTGTTTTACTTTCTTTGTAAATAAATAAGACCTTTGCTTCTTTGAGCATTGTGTTGATTATTATAGCTAATATTGTAATATATTACTACCATCAACAGATTTTTAATTTAAATAGGGGGCAATCCACCCCACCCCCCCTATTTATTTCACCTAAGAACACTAGAAATAAAAAAAAACTGAGGGGGGGGGGTTATAAAGGGGATAATCCTGCAGCTTTAATTTTTCTTTTCGCCAGTGTCCAACCACTTGAAGGTAGCTGCATTAGTTGAGGACTAAATATCCTGTGTCCTGTAGTATACGATTAAGAAAAATGTGTTCTACCAGGAACATGATACTAGTGCCTTTATAAGAGGGGCAAATCGCAGAACAACATTTGTAGTGTTCCCCGACTCCTCCATTCTGTTTTGTTTCACTCTTTGCATAAAATCATTTCAAATGTGTGCTAGGCTTTGTGATGGTGAATTAAAGAGCTCGGGGGGCTTGGGCATTCTTGCCTTGGGTACCAGATGACCTTGCCTTGACACTGATTATCACTTTTAACTAATTATTGATTACATTCATGAAATTAATGAGTGATATATTCGCTATAATTGCCCTTGTGGCCCAGTGCCTGTCAGCAGTAGGGTTACAGGAGGCAGCACCAAGCTTCAGAAATAACGGAGTATGATAATGGTCTCCTTATTTTGTTTCCCTTTTCTGGTCACCTCCAGGTGCAGATGATGTTAGAAAGGAGTCACAAGTCTTTTTACAGCTCAGCAATCATCAACTATGAATACGGTCCTAATTATAGATGTTTATTTTCTCCAATCAAAATGTGTTTTGTATACAGCAGCACAAACCACTCAGGCGACAGAGTTACCAGTTTTGTAACGCATGTTGATAATTCAGAAAAAAAAAAAATAACCATCATTTAAGTTTGTCATTAGTGTTTTTATTCCACAACCATATTTCCAATCAACGTTTTACCCGAAATTTAACAACTTGATTTAAATAGCAAGCCATTACAAAATAAATGATTACAACATTTGCAAAGCTCAGCCAGCGATCGTTCAAAGTAAATTCTAGAGACTAATCAGACAGAGAAGAAGGAAAGCATCAGAGGAGAGTTTGCAAATACAATCTGTCCTATAGCAACCAACCAATCATAATCCTACTGTTAAACGATGGGCTGTGCGGGCGGGAAAGACTACCTAGGAAAGTTATTCCCTCTCACCTTGAAGAAATTTCAAAATGTCAGTGTTTTGGAGATTCCACTAAAACCCAATAAAGTACAACATTGTAAACAAGGCTTGTGCACTTCAGTGCAGGCGTCTGTTCCCTCAAATGTCCACAAGATCTGAAAGTTTTGACCCTTACTGGTAGTGATGAAATCGAACCCCTTCTGACATCTTCCTATTGGTCAGTGAAGCTACCCATCATAATGATAAGCTAATAGGGACTTGGGAAGAGGGAAGGTTGGACAAGCAGTGCTGCAGTTTACAGATCAGAAGGCTTCTGGTTTCAGGGGTCCTGTGGTGCTTTTTTAAGACCCCTGAAGGTGTGTACATGCATGTAGTTACATTTTAAGGAATAATCCCCTGATGAAGACATGAAAGCTGCCATTACAGAGTTCTCACTCTCCAGCTGCTAGTGGCTGCCTGTCATATTGGCTCTGGCTTCAATATTTTGAGTCATTAACCCAGAACAATTATGCAAAAAGCCATTTCCTGACAATTTACATGTTCGAGGACAGTGGGAATGCTTTGAAGAAAGGGAGTCAACACAAAAACCAGGCAAGCTAGCTTTTTCAGAAGGTGGTCAACAACAGAAGTCACCACAGTTCTAGCAGGACTATGTGTATAGAGCATGCCCCATATACAAATTATATGGCCACACATGATGCCTAGTTTTAGCACATGCTTAGGCCTCCTCACCCTGATCGTGGACAACTGTGCACAGTGTTTGCAGATCATCTGCTGAACACATCCAAACTGGTAATTGCAGTCAGTTTAGCACATGCTGTGTAGGGATGCAACCAGTATGTACTGCCAGTTGTTTGGGTGATAAACATTCGAGAATTATCTTTGTAGTCACTAGAACCTAGTTAATGTCAGTATTTGCATATTAGAGTAATCTATGTCCAAACACCTAGTGGTGTCTGATATGCCATACTAGATGTAGATTACAAGGGCTCCACTGACTACAGATAAACGTTAAGCCTGGATCAACACAAATATGCAGCACATACAAACACCAACTCAGGTGGTCTAACCCTGGACACATCCAAACCACAGAATCCAGCTGCACAGAATATACAGATGCAGTATAATGGTACCGTTTTTACAGCTGTATATGGCACACCTTGCCTTATTTATTTAGTGCATGAAGAACAAGCTGTTTTGGTATTGTCTATGTCCATTCAACAGGTTAACCACAGATGGTTCCTTCATCAGACATTTAGGTAAGTAGGACCATGCATGACACAAGGAAGGTACAAAAAGAAGAATCGCTTTAGTTTCCAAATTTAGATAGTTGTCATGTTGAACTTTCAGAGTCCTATGTGGAATGGAGTTCTGGGCAGGGGCGGACTGACAACTCATGGGGCCCCCGGGCAATAGGGGATCATGGGGCCCGTGTCCTTGCCCAAACTCAAAAACGCCTATGAAAAAGGTACCAGGGGCATCTCATGGGGCCCCCTACTGACCCCGAGCCCTCGGGCACTGCCCGAGTTTCCAAATGGTCAGTCCGCCCCTGGTTCTGGGGTATATTAGGCCAAACCACACTCTGAAATGAAACCCAATGCATATGGCTGGGGTAAGAATTGGTATATTAAAGACTGGAATGGCTGGAACATCAACTATCAAATCTAGAAATATCCATTGGAAGGACAGTTTGTACAACACAAAGCAACATAAATTTTTTTTCTACTCTAAGGTAGATTAGACTTGAAGGGGGCAAAATCATTGGTTGCGATGGAGTACACAGAAAGGTCTATTACACGCAGCCCATGAACACCTGTCAGTGACTAATATATAACATCATCTTTTATTTAATATAGAACGTCATTTTTTATTTATCTAGGGACAGAACTCTTGCATGTATTTGTGAATACTTTTGGGGCTGAGGAGGGATTATGTCGTTGACCATCGCAGCCTTTTTAGGCAACTTAAGTCGGCCATAGGTGGATCGAAATTTGGCCAGTCCAGAAAGGATTGGCTGAATTTTGATCTTTGTGTGTGTGTGTGTGGCCACTTCTGCTTGATAGAAGTCAATCTAACAATTGACTTCTGTTGAACGAGCTTGTTGGAAACATTTTCTTGACTAGTCGCTGCAGCCAATGGAATGCAGCCTCTGATCAGTGTATTCTGACAGAGATTCCCGCAAGGAGGATTCTTCTAGCTACCTCAATTGTGTGGATGGAGAGATCCATTAATTTTTCTTGTTCACACAGCTGGTTGAACAAAAAAGAAAAAAAAAAAAAAAGGAGCAATCTATGGACAGCCTAAGAAAAAAAAAGAGCAATGCAATGTCATTGTAAAGGGGAATGCATACAATTTTATTTACAAAACTGAACTCCAGGCAAACCGCAAGGGCACAAAAAAACCAAATGTTTTCTATTTACGTTGTTTACACTCTGATGCAGCCTTCGGGTAAGCTGTGTTGTACAAAAACGTAAAATCATGTTAGCATTTTTGTATCCTGCACCGCAGCTCCCCCGCAGCTCCATTTCTGTCTGTGCTTCTACGCACTGCTGCAATCAGCTGGGCTGCACAGAAATTAATGAAATATCATACTGTGCCATTTCAATGCAGTTAGAACAAAAAAGTAAAAGCAAATCGGGCTCTGTTCTTTAAAGGAGAAGTAGAGCTAAAGCTCTTTTTGCCCTACTTCTATGGGTCACAGGGGTGCACTTCATTCTGCATTCCTGTGACCCAAATATCAGCCAACAGCAGGCTAAACCTTGTTGTCAGGTGACGTCACAGAACCAGTGCAGGCTATGCAGGGATCCTGACAATAATGTCAGGATAAGTCCACAAGCCTGACCGGCAGCTGGCTTAGCCTCTCAGCAGGCTGCTGAGAACCTGCACCAGCCGCTCCCATCCACTCTACAGTTTGGTGCTCCAGTGAGTACTAGAGGGGCAGAGTACAGAGCAGTGACTAACAGTCGCTGCTCTTTGCTCAGAGCGGACCTGAGAACTGAGCAATCACTGGTCTTCGATAGTTCTGTTCTCGGTGTAGAGGCTGCAGTAGACAAATGCATCGGATACTGCATCCACCTAGGTGAGTACGTTTTTTTCTTTTTTAATCCCGCACTTCTTTTAAAAGTACACGGTACCACCAGCCAAAACTAATACTTCCCATGTGACAAAATGCAGCGTTTTACCACGCAGGAAGCAGGATATTAATCATTGCAGAGCTGCATTAGTTTGTTTCTTTTATGTCTGCCTGGAGTTCAGCTTTAAATTGGCTCTAAAGGCTTAAAGATTTTTACCTTCATGCACTCTCTGCATTACGGTAAAAAAAACCGTCTGTGTTGCATGATCCCCCCCTTACTGGGGGTGGGTGGGGGGCTGTAATTAGCTTAAAGTTGGCCATAGATTTTTTTGTTTTTTTCATTCACCAAGCAGGCTGAAATCCCCTTCACTAAGGACATTGTTTTCTGACAGAGGGACTTGCTGCTGTCAAAATACATTATTTAATGGTTGCAGCAACTGATCCACAAAAGTTTTCTAGCTGTCGACCGAAGTCAAACAATGTCGAGTGGGGACGGCCACACGTTGACCAAATTTGGCCGGTCCCAGCTGACCCAGACAAATTTCAATCCATCTATGCCCAAGCCAGATGTGAATAATTTAACTGCATACTATTTTCAGCTACACCTCTGGGGAAACAGGGCAGACTGGGCTCTAGGTCACGGTAATGGGACACTGCTGTAGCCAGTGGCCACCTGAGAGACAACTGAATCTCAAGCAACAGAAATGTAGATGCTTGCAAAGACGTTTCATGGTAACCGTTCAGGAAAATCTTTAATGCCCCTCCACTGTTTAATCTGCTTATATGTTGCCTTCCCTCGTTTCTTCATACACTCCTCGGCAACATGCTAAATGGTCTAAAATAAAACCCATTTTATTGTATACCTTTTTTGAACCAGTCAATGATGTCATCAGTGGGTCTCTGTACTTCTCTATATCATACAGGCAGATCATGGCTGGTGGGAATGGCCAGCACAGCTCCCTGGCTCAGTACTCCTCTCAAGAGCCCTCAACCTTGATTGAAAGCAGTGGGATGGCTCTTGGGAAGAGTTGTGTAAATAACAAAATGCCTATTTTATTTTTTATTTCAGGTACTTATATAGCGCCATTAATTTATGTAGTACTTTACATATATATTGTACATTCACTTCAGTCCCTAACCCTCAAGGGGCGTACAATCTAAAGTCCCTAACTTACATTCATATACTAGGGCCAATTTAGACAGAAGCCAATTAACCTACCAGCATGTCTTTGGAGTGTGGGAGGAAACCGGAGTACCCGGAGGAACATCACGCAGGCACAGGGAGAACATGCAAACTCCAGGCAGGTGGTGCCGTGGTTGGGATTCGAACCAATAACTCTACTACTGCCAAGCGGAAGTGATAACCATTTAGCCACTGTGCTGCCCCCTATTAAAATAGGAGTATCAGTCTGGAGGAGTGAGCATTCCTAGGCAGGCTACATTTGCATGCAGACGGCCCTATAAGAAAAACCCCATGGTGTTGGGCCTCCATGGCTGAAGAACAAAAAAAAAACCAATAAATTAATAGAGGTGGGCCAGGGACAGTCAGGGTGGGGAGAAAGGAGTTAGATGATACTGGACATCCTCCAACCTGGAAATGAGGTGGGCTCTACCTGACTTGGTGCATCTTCTAATACACACTGTGAGACGCTCACAATGAGCAGTAAAATCAGAGTAAGCAGCTTCAGTACAGGAGAGGAGCCGGTACAACTTGGCAAGACTGAGGAGAAGGCTGGATTTTAGCTTTGAACCTTAACTACTATGTGCCTTGCTTGTTGTCTGTCAAAGATGTTGGTGTTCCTATCATCCTCTTTCCTGGAAATTGTGGACAGCTGCTGCTTTTGCGCACTGCGACAGGCACACTTCACACCAGCCGAGAGCAGAATAAAAGAGATGTCATCTTGGATGTGACAAAGAAAGCCACTAATTAGGCAATAGTGAAATCTGACGATGATTTCCAGTGTTACATAGTGAACTGAAAGTTTGGAGGAATTTTCCCATTAAAACCAAAACCTCCAAGTCTTCCTTGCTAAAAAAAAAAAAAAAAAAAAAAAAAAAAAATGGAGACATAACAAAAGAAAAAAAAACATAATTTTATAATTTTGTATATAAATAAAATAATGAACTGAACACTACTTATCTCAATGTGAAAGAACGTGTAACCATTATTTATATATGTATATTTTTTAAGACCAACTCCAGCCATAAACGTTCTGTTAGTCTGACATGAAGCAGAGAGGGGTTTGAAATTTTTGTCAGATTTTAAATGCTGCCCGTGTCCCCATTGAGGAGATTTTTCTTCTCTTCCTGCCTTTCTCCGACACCCATGACCTGCATAGGAAGTAAGGGTGATCTAAAAGAGCACAAACTGACAGGGGTTGTAAACCTTCTTCAATCCACTAGAAAAAAAATGTGTTTTATTTTGCTGTGTGCCCCCCCCCCCCCCTCCTCTTGGGGCTGGGAGGAGGGAGGTGTTTCCATCACTTAAATCTAAAATAAGACAGGAAGTGAGAAGAAATCACCCCGAACAGTACACAGTAAATAGCTGACCAAGGCTTTATCCTTTCCCTACTCGATCCAAAACTACAAAACGTTATGGCTGGAGTTGGGCTTTAATAAGCATGGGCTATGATGGCTTGGAAAAGCTGTATCATCAGGCTAGTCAGGGAGTAACCCCCAATGGATTATCTTTTTGGTCGGTCCATGTCATCAATAGCTGAGAGGAGCTTTTGTCTGGCCTTTTTATTTATGTGGGAACCAAGGCATACATTCACCAAGTTGGTTAGCTGCTTCGTGGAATATTCCTATAAAAAGAAAGAGAGAAATACTGAGTATCAATAGATCAGACATCTGGTGGACAACACAATGTAATTTCTGAAGACAGTGCACCCAATTAATGAGCCAACACAAACTTTTAATGAGGACCTGTCAGCTCTGAAATGATCTCATTATCGGCTAATGAAACCTACTTTCACAGCTGTCTCTCTATAGGAAAGCTGACCTGACTCTCGGGTGGCAGTCTGTGGACATCTGCTTGACATATGTCTGGATTACGGTAATAAGACTTCTGTCTAACCACCCTCTATCCTTTCTCCATCCCCTCTAGTATGAAGATCGTGAATTAGGACTTCCCTGTCTGCATACGTTTTCTAAATAACAAAACCAGAGTCTGTGACAAAACGATCCTTCTTAACCACTTCCAGTCCGGACCCTTTCACCCCCTTCCTGCCCAGGCCAATTTCCAGCTTTCAGCGCTATCACACTTTGAATGGCAATTGCGCGGTCATGCAACACTGTACCCAAATGAATTTTTTAGCATTCTTTTAAGACAGATAAAGCTTTATTTTGGTGGTATTCATTCACCACTGGGATTTTTATTTTTTTTGCTATGTAAATTAAATGTCCAAAAATGTTGAAAAAAAGTGTTTTTCTTATAAAATCTTGCCAAAATTTATTCCGTTATATTTTTAGTAAAAAAAAATAACCCGAATTAGCTTATAACCAAAAATTATAATTTTTAAACATTTTTTTTTACATTTTTTATATTATTTTTTTTTACATACTGTCACCCTAGCAGTACAGTATCACCATGGTGACATTGTACTACTTGTGGGGGGTGATGAAGATTTTTTTTTTTTTACACTGATTGCTTTTACACCCATACAGGCTGTAAAAGCAATCATTGCTCCTTCTCTCTAGCTGCATTTTTGCAGCCATTGAGAACTACTGAGTGAGCTGTGATTGGTCACAGCTTGTCACATGGTACAAGGCTGTTGTGAATAACCTTGTACCATATGACCTCTGTGATCATTCACAGATTTCACACGTAGTAAGCAATGATGTCAGAAGTGACATCTTGCTTACTACTCTGCATGTGATCACTGATTGGCCAATCAGTGATCACATGATCGGGACCTCGTACAGAGGTCCCGTCCGACAAACAGTGTTCCACTGTGATTGGAGTAATTCTAGACTCCAATCTGTCCTTCCAGCCCCAAGTCCAATCACTAACAACTCATGCAGACTCCACCTCCGCAACATCGCCAGAATACACCCATTCCTAACCCCAGAAACTACTAAGCAACTCATCCACTCCCTCACCATATCACGACTCGACTACTGCAACTCCCTCCTCACTGGCCTGCCTCACCACAGGCTATCCCCGCTTCAGTCCATCCTGAATACAGTGGCCAGACTCATCCACCTTACCAACCGCTCCGTATCCGCCACCCCCCTCTGCCAATCCCTCCACTGGCTTCCGACTGCCCAACGGATCAAATTCAAAATGCTAACGCTGACGTACAAAGCTGTCCATAACTCTGCCCCAAACTACATCACTGACCTAATATCCAAATACCTCCCAAAACGCACTCTCCGCTCCTCACAAGACCTCCTTCTCTCTAGTTCCCTGGTCTCCTCCTCCCATGCCCGCCTCCAGGACTTCTTCAGGGCATCACCCATCCTCTGGAACTCCCTACCCCAATCCATCAGACTATCGCCTACTCTCCTCTTCTTTAGGCGCACCCTGAAAACCCACCTCTTCAGGGAAGCCTACCCCGCCCTCTGCTAATTGCCGATCTCCTCCACTCTTCCTACCACTCCATCCCCCACAGCTTTTCCTCCCGTACCACTATCCCCTCCCTCCTAGATTGTAAGCTCCAAGGAGCAGGGCCCTCGAACCCCTCGTGTATTGCATTGTATTGTTACTGTACTGTCTCATGTATCCTCTCCCATTGTAATGTACAGCGCTGAGCGAACTGTTGGCGCTATATAAATACTGAATAATAATAATAATCCCACTTGTTTGTGTGGATGGAGGAATCTGCCCAATGGTTGAACTGTGTATGGCCAAGCCTTACCCTGTATCCTGCCTTTATTAGCAAGAGAAGTTCTTGCTTATCTCCTGGATATTCTGAACTTGAGTAAAACAGCTGCATTTCTTTTACTGTGTCCACAAAGATACAATTAAAAGCCCGAGCTTCAAAACTAGCAGTGTCCATGACAAGAAGCAGTTCTCAAATCTTTTGGAAATGTCATACCTTGCATCAAACTCATTGATGAGTCATTTATTTCAAAACTGACCAATCCCTTTTAAGGTGTCAAAGAAGAATTCCATTAGCAGTTTCACACAGGAATTGTCAGGCTCTTTGGCTATTTGGGCTCCTGGATTATGTCTAGGCCGGCATGAATCACCTAATGCTATGTTGTATGATGCTCACCCTGTGCTCCTTGATCCATCGCTCCATGTCGTTCTCAGTCAGGTAATAGGCCTTGATGTAAGTTTCCACAAACTCCTTATCAGGAATGGGCCGGATATCTGTCAGTTTCTCCAGTTTCATCAGGAACTGCTGGTAATCCAGCTGCATCAGAGCTCGCCCTTCATTGCTGCACTTCTTCACATTGGCGTACCTAAATGGGATGCGACCAACTCTATTAGTATTTCAAAGCAAGTAGCTCACGGTCATTGAAGTGAACCTGTAACACGTTCACTGTAAAGAGAGTTAAAGAAAAAAATGTGGGTACCCACCCCTCCACAAGTGTCCTGTTAGCGAGTCGTATACAGTGTTCCCAGAGGATATTCGACACAGGCAAAGGCATACGGACGTGCTTTGACAGCTCAGACAATTTCTTGTTAAACTGTTCGAATTCCTGTAACATAAGGAGGTTGTTATATTATGATTGTATACAACGCCCTGAGTAAAAGCCTAAATAACACCCGTGATATGGCAACTGCTGCTTTTATGTACTGTATTTCCTATTCTGTTCAAAGCAGCAGGAAGATACAGAAAGGCTTCTTGACAGTAAGAGCTGTGAAAATGTGTAAGACTTCTGCAGGAGTTAGTTCTAGGCTTTAAGTGGTTGTAAACACTTACATATACCCAGTGAAGCAACTGACCTCAGGTGGCACCCAGAGATGAAATAAGTCTTCCTACAGAAAAGCAGGGTGTGGGGATATGAAGTTATACAGTTCGGAAAGCTGACTGGAGGGAAAGGAAGGGAAGAGGAGGGGCGGGGAGGGAAGGGGAGAGAAGGAAAGAGGAGGGAAGGGAAGAGGAGGGGAGGGGAGGGAAGAGGAGGGGAGGGGAGGGGAGGGAAGAGGAGGGGAGGGGAGGGGAGGGAAGAGGAGGGCAGGGGAGGAAAGGGAAGAGGAGGGCAGGGGAGGAAAGGGAAGAGGAGGGGAGGGGAGGGGAGGGAAGAGGAGGGGAGGGAAGGGGAGGGGAGGGAAGGGGAGGGGAGGGAAGGGGAGGGGAGGGAAGGGAAGGGAAGGGGAGGGGAGGGAAGGGGAGGGGAGGGGAGGGAAGGGGAGGGGAGGGGAGGGACTCCCCCCACCTTTACACAGCACCAGAGCTAAAGCTGTCAATCACAAGCTGTGTGCTGAAGATCCCTCCCGTCACCTTTTTACCTCTTGGTGTCAGGAAAACTTGTCAGGAGTGACTCATGCTGATAGCAGGAAGGAGGCAGCAGACTGAAATGACACTTAGCGCTATGGATTGAGACAAGTAAACACTATAGAGGGATATGATGTAAATGTACAATATATATGTAAAGTGCTGCGTAAATGGACGGTGCTATATAAGTACCTGAAATAAATAAATAAATAAATATGCTTTGTTCATATTTAATGTGTGAGGTTTACAACCACTTAAAAAAGGGGCTGGATATATTTCCCAATACACACAATATAATTGGCTGTTTATAAAAAAAAAAGTAGCACTGTACATTGTTGATCCAAAGAATTATCTAACTCTCTCATTGAATCAGGAAGCAGTGGTTTTCCTTGTTGAAGCAATTAAACTACCCTGTATAGGTGTTGCCTACCTATGGATCATCTGTGGGTCTGGAGTCCTGAGGATGAATGGTCTGTAAAGGCCAACTTCAGGCTTTTTTTTTTTTTTTTTTTTAATAGTCCCCCAGCAATAGTTGAAAAATGAAAAAACAGCTCTGGCTGCAACACTCATCTTCTTTATGGTGCTTGCTGACTAAAGAAATTCAGTTCTGCAACTAGATGTGCTCACTTTTCTGAGCTGAAGGAAACTGAGCTAAAGACTGAGGACATACTGTCAATGCAGGGTGTCATGGACCCGTCCCCTGATGATAAATCACCATGGCGCCCTGGACTCGCATTGTAATAATAGAGAGAGTCACACTGTAATCATGGCAATTATCCCTGTGTCAGTGAGAACTGCTAACAGCCAGGGGAACATCCAATGGGGACCCAGCATATTAAGAGTGACCACCCTGAAGACTTTGAAAGAAGTGATAAAAAAAAAAAAAGGTAAAATACATCCTGCAGGCGCAGAACTGGCAGCTGGGAGTTAGTGTGCCTGAAGTTGAGCTTTAAAGGATAAGTTCACCTTTTAGACAAAAAATGATAAATGCACAAATGATAAATGCATTTTTTTTCAGGTACAAAAATGTGCATTTATTATTTTTGCTCAAAAGGAGCCTGGAAAGCATTGCACCAGTTATCAGTAGATTGCTGATGCCATGCCGGTCTCCTGCAGACCTGTCAGAGTATCTGCTTGCCGTATGGGATGTACGAGGTGTACGGGATGTACGGCCAAGCAGATATTCCGACAGGAAGCTTCAATGAACTACCACAACGCTCCACAGCGCCATGGTAGTTAATTGAAAACTACAAGCCCACAGCCACTAAGGCAGTTGGGGACTTGCAGTTCATTCACAGAACTCTGTGAATGAGTGACGCGGCCGTGTGGGTGGAGCCCCAGATGGCCACGCTGTTTTCAAATCTGACAGATAGTATGGGGAAACTTTTCCCCGTATTTGTTAGAGGGAGGGGGGGGTAGCAGGCACGGCTGCAGCTATGGGAACATGTTACATGTTCCCAAAGGTGAAATTATCCTTTAAAATAGAATTCTAGGTTAATGCTGTAATAAAGATGTATTTACATACCTGTTTTCAACCTGCTCGGGTCATGATCCCCTGTGTCAGTCAACGGCGGGGCTGCAGGGTAAATTAGAGAGCGCTCAACAATGGCTAAGAATGCCTGGAAGGGGTCATGTCACCCCTAGGCTCCAATGTCCCTGCTATTGTTGGCACTCCCTCCTTTCCCCTGCAGCCTTCGCTGATTAACACAGAGGAGACAGATCATGTGACCGGACAGGAGCTGGCTGAAAATCGGTAAATATATACATCTTTCTTACACAGCTTTGTCTTCTTGCTTTTTTGATACATCTTATGTACTCTCTTCACACACTAGCTACCGTGTTTCCCCGAAAATAAGACATCCTCCGAAAATAAGACCTACTTACAGGTCTCCTTCTGGGTGAAATATAAGGCACCCCCCCGAAAATAAGGCCCCCCTAGGCTCTGTCTCGGAATGAAAATTAATTTACCGTAAACTGGTTGCTAGGGCCGCCCCGACATGAGCCTAGCAACCAGTGACGTCACTGCTGTGTGGAGGCGGAGCGGAGGTCGGAGTGAGTGGGAGAGAGATGCGTGTAGAACAGGAGGATCAGAGCGGACGGGACGTGGCGAAGGTGGTGAGTGCTGGTCTGTCTCTGGTGACACCTCCCTCATGATGACTGAAGGTTCTCAGTCAGTGGCAGACCCTGCTCCAGCCCAGGTCCAGGCCCCAGCCAGCCCAGTGACATTCCCCAGGCAGGCCCCAGGGGGGAAATGTCTGATAAAGGGGTGGGGGGGATGTCTGGTGAAGGTGTTCAGTGGCACAGGGGTGGGGGGAGGGGGATCACTTAAAATGACACAGGAGGATCAGAGGGGACAATCAAAATGACACAGGAGGATCAGAGGGGACAATCAAAATGACACAGGAGGATCAGAGGGGACAATCAAAATGACACAGCAGGATCAGAGGGGACAATCAAAATGGCACAGGAGGATCAGAGGGGGCAATCAAAATGACACAGGAGGATCAGAGGGGGCAATCAAAATGACACAGGAGGATCAGAGGGGACAATCAAAATGACACAGGAGGATCAGAGGGGGCAATCAAAATGACACAGGAGGATCAGAGGGGGCAATCAAAATGACACAGGAGGATCAAAAGGGGTTTCATGGAAAAATAAGACATCCCCTGAAAATAAGACCTAGCGCATCTTTGGGAGCAAAAATTAATATAAGACACTGTCTTATTTTCGGGGAAACAGGGTAGTCATCTATGATATTTGTGACCTAGTTGAGGTCTTTACTTTCTTTCAGAGTCTTTGAGAAGTATTGAAGTTTCATTGACATTGGGAGATGACAGAAAACAAATACGGTACACAACGCAGAGCTTAGAGACTTGAATGTGCGCTGTTAGTTCAATATAAAGATCCTGTGTAGTGAGGAAAGAATTACCTTCAATAAAGCATCAACATATACATTGTGCTGTGACATGATTTCCTTTACATCCCATTTCACGTTCGCCATAAGCACAAGTAATTGCTCATAATCAATAGCCTTCGCCGCTACGATCCAGTAAATTGGCTTGCGGAGCTCGCTGGCAGTGGACACAGTCTGCAAAATACATGTTAAGTGCAAGGAGTGTCAGTGTAATGGGATCAAAAACACTATATCTTTCATTTATGTCATAGGAATTAGCGAGACAGATGGAGTTTTCAGCGTTTTGTGATTGCTGGGAAAGCGGCTTGCAATACAGAACACACAAATTATGAAGCAATCCCGCTTTGAGATACCAACACGTTTTGCATTCCTTTGTGGGAAAGAGCTGCGGATAGTATGCCTGTACATTGAAAGATTCAAGGGATAACAGAAGCCAGTGGATGATTCCACTCACCAGTGACCTCTTAACCTCCCTGGCGGTATTCCCGAGTGTAGCTCGGGGTAAAATTTCAGTACCAAGAGCGGTAACCCCGAGCTACACTCGGGCTTACCATGCGGCGTTCTCCGGGGGTCCCTGCAGCACTTACCTTGTCCTTCGCTCCCACGATGTGTCCCCTGCAGCGTCCCCGGCCATCTCCTCCGGCCGATGCCGGCATCCGGCTCCTGTGTTCCGGTCCCTGTGACGTCGGGACATACGGGCGCCGGAACCGGCGGGAAATTTGAAATTTTTAAAAAATGTAATTTTTGCTGTCATTGCTGTTTCAATGCATTTCACATATATTTTGTCCCTACTGCTTTGTCCGGCGCCCTGCCTGCATTTTGACTGTTCTTTCCGCCTGGAAACATAGAAAAGTCCATGGCGTCCAAAAAGCGTCCCTTTACGTCAAAAGCGGTTTTAGACCGGCTAGAGAACAGCGATAGTAAATCAGAACCACTTGCAGAATTGAGTGATGATTCGTGGGGGAAATTCGTCATCAGACACTGAAAACGATTTTGCGACTTTGCTCAGCGATGTGCGAATTTGCCTCTGTATTTCAAATTTTAGTGTTTTTGGTTTGATTATATTATTGAATTAAATTTATTATTATTATACTATTATTTTTTATGATTATTTATTAAATTATAATTTATGATTTCGTGTTTCAAGTTTTATCATATCCGGAATGTTTACTAGACTCTTGTTCGTACAGATTTCAGGGAGTTATTCCTAAAAATTACAGCCTACAATAAAAACCTACATATTTCCATGCAAAAAAATGGTACCACTTTCAGCACAAAAAATTGGAAAGAATCATAACGCCAGGGAGGTTAAACAAAAACTTTAAATGTTGGATGAAGTAGGTTCTTATCACGTCTGCACATAGCCCTTCCCCAAGTATGTATACTTAGGCCGTCACGCTCCCTGGTCTCCTCCTGGCGCTGTCAGAGCTCTTGCTGACAGAGTACATCACCTCTCTTATGTGACTCGGCCCGAGCTGGAGCAACCAATCACCAGGCCTGAAAACAGTGAAATATGGGGGGTTCCATGACATCATTACTCTGTGTAAGCTCCTGCACTAATCGACACAGGAGCTTATACAGGAAACAAAGGAAGCAGCAACGGAAGGATCCAAGGTAAGTATAACTGTTGGGGGGTGACTATGCACAGACAGTGCGCCTATTCACTGTCTGTATAACTGATCGTTTTTTCATATTCCATAAGATCTACATAAAAACAAAATGGTTGAATTATTCCACCTGCTACAGTCCCAACGGTAAAAAAAAAAAAATCTTAAATTTTTATAATCAGATTGTTTTTCTCTGATAAAAGCTTTAACCTCCCTGGCGGCATGATTATGTCAGGAATTTTGTACCAAAAGCGGTACCATTTTTTTGCATGGAAATTTGGTGTTATGTATTGTAGGCCTGCAATTCTTAGTAATTACTTACTTAATAAATACTCATAAAAAATAATATAATAATAATACATTTAATTCAATAATATAATCAAACCAAAAACACTGAAATTTGAAATACAAAGGCAAATTCGCACATCGCTGAGCAAAGTCGCAAAATCGTTTTCAGTGTCTGATGACGAATTTCCCCCACGAATCATTATCACTCAATTCTACAAGTGGTTCTGATTTACTATCGCTGTTCTCTAGGCGGTCTAAAACCGATTTTGACCTAAAGGGATGCTTTTTGGACGCCATGGACTTTTCTACGTTTCCAGGCAGAAAGAACAGTCAAAATGCAGGCAGGGCGCAGGACAAAGCAGTAGGGACAAAATGTATGTGAAATGCATTGATACAGGAATGTTTTGCTATGAAATAATCGTTTTTAAAAAAATTATTTTTTTTTAAATTTTCAAATTTGCCGCCGGTTCCGGCGCCCGTACGTCCCGACGTCACAGAGACCGGAACACGGAAGCCGGATGCCGGCATCGGCCGGAGGAGATGGCCGGGGACGCTGCAGGGGACACATCGCCGGAGCGAAGGACAAGGTAAGCGCTGTAGGGAATCCCTGTGCAACGACGCATGGTAAGCCCGAGTGTAGCTCGGGGGTTACCGCTTTTGGTACTGAAACTTTACCCCGAGCTACACTCGGGAATACCGCTAGGGAGGTTAAAGTGACTGTAAATGCATTTACAAGCTGCCCTGATCTTCCTCTTCTCGGATCCTCTGCCAAGAGCACTGGAGGGGCAGAGCAGAGTGTGCAAACCAAAAGTCACTGTTCTTTGCTCTGAGAAGACTGAGAACTGAGTGATCAATGGTCATGTGATCGCCCAGTTCTTGGTCTTGTAGCCGATGTGAGACAGCTGCAGCATGACACTGATGCTGCAGCAGAGAGGTGAGCATGTTTTTTTTTTTTTTTTTTATAACCACAAACTTTTTTAATTGGAATTGATCTAAACATTGAACATTTTTCAAAGGAATCTGTAGTTGGCTTTAACTGCATATATTTCTCAATCAGCATTGCTTGCAATCGCCTTCACTGGATAGTACAGTCAGCATTGCCTGTAACCTCCCTCACTGTACAGTCAGCATAACCTGTCATCTCCCTTACTGTACCAAAGCATCCTCAAATTGCAGGCAGGTGTACTGGGCTCAGGAGAAAACATCAAACATTTCATCACTGACCTGAGAATAGAACTGCTGCAGAAAAGGCTTTTTAGCAGACGGCATCACGGAGTCCAGATGTGCCTGCAGAGATTCAAACTGCTCCGCCAAGAAGACCCTGAAAAACAATTCTGTGGGTTATATGAAGCTCACAGAGCGAGGGAAGACACATGACTACACAGAGCCGGTGTATCTCCTCAATCAATGGATCACACGGTGCTTTTCACTATAATTGCAGGCTTTGAAAGCAATTGGCTCACAGATCCTTATCCAGTATGCAGAAGGAAGAAAAATCACAAGAAGCAGCTTGTGGCTAGAACAGTACATATTAAAGAACAGCCGGGAAAACAGTTTTGTGTTTGATTTCAATAAGCTGGAAACCATTATAATCCTGATTTACACTGAAAACGAATGGTGGTGTCCAGGGGCGGACTGACAACTCATGGGGCCTCCGGGCAATAGGGGATCATGGGGCCCCTGTGTCCTTGCCTGAACTCAAAAAAGCCTATGAAAAAGGTACCAGGGGCATCTCATGGGGCCCCCTACTGACCCCGGGCCCTCGGGCAGTGACCAAGTTTCCAAATGGTCAGTCCGCCCCTGGTGGTGTCTTATAGGATTGTCCTTCACATATGGCAGAAGAGAGAAGAAGTGACTGTATACTGTACAGGGGCTGACTAATGCAGGCCATAGACGGGTCGAAAATCGGCTGATTTTTCAGCGGAAAAAAAAATCGGCTGATTTACGCACCGTTAGTGGGTTATTTGGTCGACTGTTTTTCGGGGTTTTGGCACATTTTTTTTATCGGTAAAGTTGGAAACAAATCAGCTGATTTTGCCGATTTTCCCGGCAATGATGGGCAAACCGGCCGATTGTTTTACCAATAGAAAATCTGCGCATCTGAGCCCTGACCTGCAAGAAGAAAAAGAAGAAGAAAAGAAGAAGAATTCCAGTCCGCTATTATATTTTATATGAAAAGTCTTGCGGTTGCAACAATGTATCTATTTGTATCCGAATAAAAACATCTGTATCCAAAATGGATACATTGTTGCAACCGCAATACTTTTTCATGTCAAATATAATAGCGGAGCTCTCTGCAAGGGACAGAAGTAATTAAATGCCGGCCGTTGACAGGACGAAAATCGGCTGATTTTTTTTACCGTTGGTGGTAACGTCGGCCAACTGAACAACCGATTTTGTTTTTTGTTTTAAAAATGGCCGGTTTTCGACCCATCTATGGCCTGCATTACAGATGAACTCCTAGTAAATAAAAAGACACAATATATCCCAGGTTCACATATATGCGGTGCGGCATATCGCATGTGATTCACACAGGAACAGCACCGCATTCCTGTACAAATCACATGCGAATTCTGTGCGGTGCGATTTGAACCATACATTTTATATGGCTCAAATCGCATCACATCTGCACCGAAAAGGTGCAGGACCCTTTATTTTGGTCCGCACTAGAATCGGATTGCATGGATATTCACACCCATGCGGTCTGATTCTGCACATCACACCGCGTTTTGCGAACCGATTTTGGGGTGTTAGCTTAACATACACACCCGCAGAGGTTCACATGAAAAAAGAGTGATAGTTGTGATGCGATGCGGAATTCGCACAGAAACCACTTCGAATTCCATACCGCATCAGCGTGAACCCAAGCTTAATGCGGTTTTGTATCCATTAACCACTTCAGTTCTGGAAGATTTGACCCCCTTCATGACCAGGTAATTTTTTTTCCGCTATCTAGCACTGCGCTATTTTAACTGGTAATTGTGCGGTCATGCAACGCTGTACCCAAATTAAATATATATCATTATCTTCACACAAATAGAGCTTTCTTTTGGTGGTATTTGATCACCGGGTTTTTTATTTTTTGGGATATAAACAAAAAAAGACTGATAATTAAAAAAGAAATAAATAAAATTTTTTACTAAAACATATAAACATATCTAATTACAAATACAAACAAATTTATTCATACATTTTGGCCAAAATGTATTTTGCTACATGTCTTTGGTAAAAAAAACAAAAACAAAAAAAATTCCAACAAGTGCATGAAAGTTATAGTGTCTACAAACTACGGTATACATACTGGAATTTTTATTTATGTAATTTTTTTATACTAGTAATGTCAGTGAACAGCGACTTATAATGGGGACTGTGAGACTGCAACGGGCAATCTGACACTGACGCTGGGGGAGGGGCACTGAATACCTGTCAGTGACACTAATACAGTGATCAGTGACAACACTATACACTGTCACAGTACTAATGACACTGGCTGGGAAGGGGCTAACATCTAGGGCGATAAAGGGGTTAAATGTGTGCCTAACTATGTGTAATGTGTGTAATGGGTGCTGATTTTACTAACCGATCTCTTTGCTTCTTTTCCCTGCTTTGCAGGGATAAGAAACCAAGAGATTGTTTCCTCTGTACAGAGCCCTGTGTTGATTGTGAACACAGGGCTCTTGGATGTAATTGGACACAGCCGATCAGCAAGTCCCAGCCATGAACCATTGGATGAGACTTGCTGATAAAACTCCTGCTTTTTACAATCACAGCAGGTATAGGCAAAGGGGGTTGGGGGTGCATAAGCATGCGCCCTAAACCCGGAAACAGGCAGCTACGTACCAGTACGTCACTTTGCCTGCCCGGGCGGCACATCCACAGTATATTGCAGGCAGGCAGTCTGCAAGTAGTTTATATGCCATTAAAGCTGTATTAAACCAAAAAACGAAAAAAATTTATTGCAGTTTACCAATCCTTAAAATCTGGTGGCCGCATTATTTTTCAGCCTTCTTTCCCCTTTTATTTTCACCTGGTGATCTGACCAATAACAAACTTCCTGCCTTAAGCTGGACGGATCCATGTGTAGCCTTTCCTGTTCAGCAGAAGTCACTTGTCAGATCGACTTTTGTCGAATGTACAAGTTGGAAAAGTTGTGTTCATCAGTGGCTGCAACCACTTATCAATGTATTCCGTCAGTGCCAGTGCACCTCTCAGAATACAATATCTGGATGGAGGGGACTGTTTGGCCAGCTTTAGGGTGCCTCCACTCTAAGGAGAGACATCCTTAGACAGCACAATGTCAGTCTAATAGGGTAGTGTTACCTGCACGAGCAGATTTAGATGGACTTGACCAACAAATTAAAGCTGAACTCCAGTTAACACTTTAAAGGGTTTTTCCTTTTGGAATAATCAATTTACATAAATGAATAAAACCTGATCAGTGTAAGCATTCCTATCAGTGTTCACTGGTTTGTCTCAACCCTCTAACTACTACTTTTGCTGGAAAGCTTGGTCTGTTAAGGGAAGTTAAAAAAAATTACAGATTTACTTTTGGGATCACCAGGTGAAAACCAGATTAAAAAAAAATAAGAAAACTAATGCAGCCACCACATCTAAGGATCGGTAAGCTGCAACACATTACATTTTTGGTTTTGGGTTTATGTACCGCACACTAAGCTAACTCTTGCATCAGGGCTGAGGGTTCCTGAGAGGAGTACTGAGGCAGGTGCTGTAATGTTTTCAGGAAGCTCTGTACAGCACCTGCCGCTTCTCTCAGCAATTTACCTGCATTGCAAGCAGAGAGACTAAGGTGATCTCATCATTGGGTCTAATATAAGGTATGTAATGAAAACAGAAATGTTCCCGTTTAAAAATGTAATTAGCGTGTTGATGGGGGTTCGGGGGCAGGGAGGGCAAAATACATGTAGATTAGAAGTGGTTGTAAAGAGTCAAGGTTTTTTACCTTCATGCATTCCATGCATGAAGGTAAAAAACCTTCTGTGTACAGCAGCCCCCTCCCCAATACTTACCAAGTCCCAACTAAGTCCAGCAATGTGTATGAGCTATCCCAGGTTTCTCCCTCCTCATTGGCTGAGACAGCAGCAGGAGCCATTGGCTCATGCTACGGCATATCACAGCCAGTGAGCCAGAGAGAGCTGGGTATGGGGGGTTGGGGGGGCTGAGCTGTGCCTGTGAGTGAATGGACAGAAGGAGCAGCAGCTTGGGACCAAGCCTGCACTGGTGCCCCCCCCCCCCCCCCTTGCAAGCTGCTTGCTGTAGGAGCACTCGGCAAAAGACAAGGACCATGAGCAATGGCGAGGAACGCAAGAAGAGGAGGATTGGGGCTGATCTGTGCAAAACCACTGCATAGAGCAGACAAGTATGACAGGTTTGATATTTAAAAAAAAAAAATCTGCCTTTGCAATCACTTTAAACTTCAGCTTAGGTCTGTTTTGATTTTCAGTTTTAAATTAAATGACCCATTTTAACTAACTAGCAGCCCTGCCAGGATGCAAAATGGTATCGTGGGGAGTCAGGCTGAGTGAGAGCGGCATGCCCTTAGATAAAATGCAGGAAGGATGCTCATTTCAATAACACCCTGCAACATCGTCAGCATATTAATCCTGGCTGACACAGCATGCAAGGTCTTCACAATGTAGCTGCCAAGTGAGCCCTTCCAGCCCAGTAAGTGGAAACCAGGATGCTATAAAGTGACCTTTATTAACAGAACAAGATTAAAAAAAAAACAAAAAAAACAGAAAAGCAAAAAACAAAAAAAAACATTAAAGAATGTTGTAGCTTTTTAGCAAATCATCACAGAACAAAATATCTTTTATGAGTGCATTTTGTACACTTTATCTATTGCAAGGTAGGAATACATCAGCAGAATATATGTCAAATGTAGAAAAGGGCTGGGGGTAAAACAGTGAGCATTCATCGGAAGTAAATTAGATGTTGTGAGAAAGTAGCATCAATGGCAATTCGTTATAGCAGGGAACTGCAATACAGAGACAGCAACACCACAGTTTAGGGTTTTCCGGGAAAGGGAATGAGGGTGGGAAGAGAGTTCTCAGACCTCTGTAAGCTCTAACTAGAGCAGTGGTTCTCAACCTTCCTAATGCCGCGACCCTTTAATACAGTTCCTCATGTTGTGGTGACCCCCAACCATAAAATTATTTTTGTTGCTACTTCATAACTGTAATTTTGCAGTGGGAGGAGTAGTGCCACGTCATTGGTGCCAGTGGGGGGAATAGTGCCCCATCATTGGTGCCAGTGGGGGGAATAGTGCCTCATCATTGGTGCCAGTGGGGGGAATAGTGCCCCATCATTGGTGTCAGTGGGAGGAATAGTGCCCCATCATTGGTGCCAGTGGGGGGAATAGTGCCCCATCATTGGTGTCAGTGGGGGGAATAGTGCCCCATCACTGGTGTCAGTGGGGGGAATAGTGCCCCATCATTGGTATCAGTGGGAGGAATAGTGCCCCATCACTAGTGTCAGTGGGGGGAATAGTGCCCCATCACTGGTGTCAGTGGGGGGAATAGTGTCCCATCACTGGTGTCAGTGGGAGGAGTAGTGCCACATCATTGGTGTCAGTGGGAGGAATAGTGCCCCATCATTGGTGTCAGTGTGGGAGGAATAGTTCCCCATCGTTGGTGTCAGTGGGGGGGGGGGGAGAAAATAGTGCCCCATCGTTGGTGTCAGTGGGAGGAATAGTGCCCCATCATTGGTATTAGTGATACCAATGATGGGGCACTATTCCTCCCACTGACACCAATGATACTTACCTTGCTGACTCCTGCTCCAGCCTGGGCTCGCTTCCTCCCTCTCCCATCTACAGCCAGCATACCTGGCTGCAGCAGCACCATCTGCACGCTACAGACACTTACCTGTCAGCTGTCTTCCTTCTCCGGCCGCTCCCTCGCTCGATCTTCTTTGATCTTCGCGCTGCTGCTTGGCTCCACCTCTCTAAGCTCCACCTCCTCGCCGGTGATTGGCCGCCTGTGTGCCTCTCCTGAGTTACAGTTCCGGCGGCCAATCACTGGCGAGGAGGCGGAGCTGTTGAGTGATCCCGGGGATGTGGAAAGATGACAGGTGCGGCATGTCATCCCCCGCACACATCGCGGTCCAGGGAAATGTGGACGTATCTGCATGTGGGCGGACCCGCCTGGAGACTGATAGAGGAGCGGTGTCTCGGTTCCTAAGACCATCGGAAATATGTGTTTTCCGGTGGTCTTAGGAGACCCCTGTGAAAGGGTTTTTTGACCCCCAAAGGGGTCGCGACCCACAGGTTGAGAACCGCTGAACTAGAGTGATGGAGTTTATATAGGGTTTCCTTTCCGCGCTCCTTCCAGCTACCTGGTGTCCAACACATGACCTGCCGGGCTCCTGTGTGCAGCACACTGACAGTGGGGCACCAGATAACTAAAAGTCTCTGCTCCAAGGTACCGGTCGCATTGCAACACCAGAGCAATGTAAACAATAGTTGAATTCAGCAAACGTCAAGTGTTTTCAGGAATGCCATCATCCCTTCAAACCAATGTATAGAGAATAAATATGTGGATTAGGATTTTACAAGCATCCAGACTATTATAATTCATAAAAGTAAAATCTTTATTACATATTATAACACATCTATTAAAAATGACAGACACAACTGTTTTAATAAGTGATCATAGGTACAGTTTGGGTATGGTATTCTCATATTCCAACACGTTTCAAGATATTCTCTTCTTCAAAGAAACAGAAAAGTTACAGAAGAAGCCAGGAGATCACTGACCATTCATGATAAAAACATCACACTAGGGGAATGCCCACCCACTACCATGCAGCAGAACCAGGGACATCTTGCTTGAAAGTACACAGACACCACTCTTAGCAGATATTGAAGCTGTTCAACCATCAAAAGGCCGCAGGCTGGGGTAAATTATGAAGGCCCAACATTCTGCAGCAATTGGCAAAGATCTATCTCTAGATTATAATGCTCTCTCTGTCAGATACATAAAAGTCATCAGACATGCCCCACAGAGGTTCTTCTGAACCTTCTCGGTTTCCGTGAAGAAAAGAATATCTTGAAATGATTTGAAATATGAGAATACCTTACCAAAGCTGTTCTGATCTTTTGTCGGTGTCATTTTTAATAGATGTGTTATAATGTGGGACAATAAAAACTGTACTTTTATAAATAGTCTGGATGCCTGTAAAATCCCAAACCATGTATTCATCCTCTATAAAAAAAAGACAAAAGTCCATCCAGTTCAACCATTAAAAAAGAAAAAAAAAAAAAAGTTAGAATCCTATACCCACAGTTGATCCAGAGGAAGGCAAAAAAAACCCCAGCAAAGCATGATCCAATTTGCTCCTGCAGGGGAAAAAGTTCCTTCCTGATCCCCGAGAGGCAATCGGCTATTCCCTGGATCAACTTTACCTATAAATGTTATATCCAGTTATATTCTGTGTATCTAAGAAAGAATTCAGGACTTTTTTAAAGCAATCCACTGAGCTGGCCAGAACCAACTCTTGAGGGAGTCTATTCCACATTTTCACAGCTCTTACTGTGAAGAAACCTTTCCATATTTGGAGATTAAATTTCTTTTCCTCCAGACATAAAGAGTGCCCCCTTGTCCTCTGTGATGACCTCAGGGTGAATAACTCTATACCGAGTTCACTATATGAACCACTGATGTATTTATACATGGAGATCATATCCCCCCTTATGTATTATGCATGGAGATCATATCCCCCCTTATGTATTATACATGGAGATCATATCCCCCCCTTATGTATTATACATGGTGATCATATCCCCCCTTATGTATTATACATGGTGATCATATCCCCCTTATGTATTATACATGGTGATCATATCCCCCTTATGTATTATACATGGAGATCATATCCCCCCTTATGTATTATACATGGTGATCATATCCCCCCTTATGTATTATACATGAAGATCATATCCCCCCTTATGTATTATACATGGTGATCATATCCCCCTTATGTATTATACATGGAGATCATATCCCCCCTTATGGATTATACATGGAGATCATATCCGCCCTTATGTATTATACATGGAGATCATATCCCCCCTTATGTATTATACATGGAGATCATATCCCCCCTTATGTATTTATACATGGAGATCATATCCCCCCTTATGTATTATGCATGGAGATCATATCCCCCCTTATGTATTATACATGGTGATCATATCCCCCTTATGTATTATACATGGAGATCATATCCCCCCTTAAGTATTATACATGGAGATCATATCCCCCCTTATGTATTATACATGGAGATCATATCCCCCCTTATGTATTATACATGGAGATCATATCCCCCCTTATGTATTATACATGGTGATCATATCCCCCCTTATGTATTATACATGGAGATCATATCCCCCCTTATGTATTATACATGGAGATCATATCCCCCCTTATGTATTATACATGGAGATCATATCCCCCTTATGTATTATACATGGTGATCATATCCCCCCTTATGTATTATACATGGAGATCATATCCCCCCTTATGTATTATACATGGAGATCATATCCCCCTTATGTATTATACATGGAGATCATATCCCCCCTTATGTATATAAATGGTGATCATATCCCTCCTTATGTATTATACATGGAGATCATATCCCCCCTTATGTATTATACATGGAGATCATATCCCCCTTATGTATTATACATGGAGATCATATCCCCCCTTATGTATTATACATGGTGATCATATCCCCCCTTATGTATTATACATGGAGATCATATCCCCCCTTATGTATTATACATGGTGATCATATCCCCCCTTATGTATTATACATGGCGATCATATCCCCCCTTATGTATTATACATGGAGATCATATCCCCCCTTATGTATTATACATGGAGATCATATCCCCCCCTTATGTATTATACATGGTGATCATATCCCCCCTTAATCTCCTCTTCTCAAGAGAGAATAAATTCAATTCCTCTAATCTTTCCTCATAGCTGAGCTCCTCCATGCCTCTTATCAGTTTGGTTGCCCTTCTCTGTACTTTCTCCAGTTCCCCAATGTTCTTTTGGTGAATTGGTGCCCAAAACTGAACTGCATATTCCAGATGAGGTCTTACTAATGATTTGTACCGGGGGAAATGATATCTCTCTCTCTGGAGTCTATACCTCTTTTATTACAAGAGAGGATTTTGCTCACTTTAGAAACCGCAGCTTGGCATTGCATGCCATTATTAACTTGTGATCTACCAGAACCCCCAGATCCTTCTCCACCATTGACCCCCCCAGTTGTACCCCCCCCCCCCCCCCAGTATGTATGATGCATTCATATTCTTAGCCCCCAAGTGCATAACCTTACATTTATCAACATTAAACCTCATTTGCCACATAGTTGCCCAATTACATAGAGCATTGAGGTCGGCTTGTAAATTTAAGACATATATATATCAAATCACTGTGAACTCAGCTCCATTCCTTGTAACTGACATCATGTCCTAGGGACGGTTATTGTGAATCGTATGTGGACTGTGTGCACACATACTGCTGCAGCTGGCTGTAGTGTTACTCTAGCTCAGGTTGGATGCATCTAGCAGGGTGTGTTCTATATACTCACAGGGACTCTGTAGCCACCACTCTTTGGGCGAGCCCATACAGAGTATTGCTAGATGTCAGAACCACCAGATGGCTGAGATGTGGACTCGGTACTTTCTCTTTTCTTTCTTCGGACAGTGCCAGAGATCCAGCATTTTCCCCAGACACTTCCTAGAATTATATAAAGAACATACAAGTATTAGCTAGGAATTCACTGATATATAGACTCCTGTCAAACATGAACACAAGAAAAGCATTCTAACATAAAGCTGATCTCTCTGTCATTCTGCTCTCCCCTGCTAGCAGAATGTTCCTGGTTAGCAAATGAGCACAGTGAAACAACTGACTGGCTTCTCTACTTGTGCTGCTTCTCCCTCTTTCAGTCTGAACTTTGCTGTACAAAGGATTGCAAGAGGCTGATACCAAGTTCTGGGAAAGGTAGCCCTGGAAGGGATGTGCATGTAACCTCCTAAAAATGTGCTCCTCCTACAGTAGATCTGCAAGTCAGTGCCATTTAAACAGACAGGCCGTACGCATATATGTGACCTCTTGGCGGGTAGGCTTTAACACAGAGTGACCGCATATACTTGTCCCAAAAAAATTTTACTGTGCTGTAAGTGTGCTCCCAGCATAGTAACCAGTGGGTACCAGAAAGCTCCCGATTCATATTTGCGACCAGGAGCTTTCCAATCATGTGACTGCTGTGACTAACAATCACAGTGGTCACATGATCTGGATGCCTGCCTCTCAGCATTTAGAACCTGTTAAAGGGCTGGGAGGTGGCGGCGGAAAGGGGTTAAAGTGGTTATAAACCCTTAAATATACCCACTAAAGTGACTGACCTTATGTGATTCACAGAGATAAAACAAATATTCATACACACGTTGTACCTGTTTATCTGTGGCCGTCTCTCCTCTACACCCTTCTAAAGCATTTCTCAACACCAATGGGGAGGGGGCAGGGATCTGATGTCAAACATTGCACAGCATAGAGCAGGAGAATGAGTGTAATCTGAGCCCTGAGTGGAGGGAATCGACTTCCCCCCTTCTAGTCTTGTAGGGAAATTTGCACAGCTGAGGATGTCAATCACTTGATGTGTGCTGTGGGGGGTGGAGGCAACCCCCAGGATTCCCTGGTGTTAGCACAATCCTTCAAAAGTGACTAATGCAGATAGCAGAGGAATGAGAGAGCAGACAGAAACTACACTAGGTGCTTTGGATTGTGGCAAGTACATACTATAGAGGGAAATGCGCTGCTTATGAGCTAAAAGGGAACATGATGACTGTAGGAGAGATCAGAGTGCTGCCTCGTTGTCCAATTAGCACACTGTGGGTGGGGAGGTGACATCACTGTATACCAAAGGAAGAGGTGTCATATTCCTGGTTGTGTTGTCTGTAGAGGTGCATGAACAAATCATTTGGCAAAAAGACAGCTTACATATGTGTATATCAATGGTGTAGTTCACTTTAATCACATCTGCATCCACTTGTTGAATAAAAACATGCCACAAAGTAAGCATCTGTTAACGTTAGTCATTGATTTCATGAATTACTTCCTGCAAGTTTTGCGCAATTAAGGAGGCGAACATCGCACCGCATTCATGCAATTCAAAATAAAAAAAGACTTTACACTGAACTCTTCATTCTGCGGCTCCAGATAAACATTCAGAGAGGCACTGCAGTCTAAAATTATTAGTAATACTGTATATGTAGAGAGTGTTCCAGCCATAAGGAGATTCTTTTAGATACACCCACAGAAATGGCGTAATCACGCTGTATGTAACCCCGGTATATCTTCTAGATGGAAAACATCGGTGTGGCTAGAACTAAAACAGACATTTTATACCCACTTGACAAAATCTTACCAAATCAATGAGACTTTCCTGGATTCTGTTTAATGTTGTTCTGAGCCGACTGCTGCTTAGACCAAGGCCAGTGGATTCATACTGGAACAGAAGAGCAGAATATCAGGGAAATATTTAGGATGAAATAGAGTTGAAAGAAGAACTTTAGTGTAAATGTAATCCTTTCTATGCGTTCTAATTGTAAAAGTTGTTGGATCCCAGATATCCCCTAATAATAATGTTGGATTTTTTTTATTCACTGAAGATAAGTAAAGCAGATTTGAACATACCGTACATTGCTTGGTATGGTAACCCAACTCCGGTGTAAAAAAAAATTTCAACATAGTAATTGTCGTGTAGGAGTGTCAGCTTCGGTGTCAAAGCCCACCCTCCCTATGGTGCTGTTCCCCGCAGACTTATCTCTCTGCAATCAGGCACCGGTCCTCTTATAGATTGAATGATAAATCAGCTTTGTTCAACTCAACCCAAGTCCTATGAGCACAAGGAGTCATGGTCACATTCCCTGGGGAGGCATCATCAGGCCACCCTGGACTCAGGAGAATGCAGCAAAGAACAGCTCTGGCAACATAATGTGTTGCCAGTCTCTGTAGGGTTCATGACCCGCCCATCACTTGAGGAGGATAACTGGTAACTGGCCAAAGGACTACCGGTATGTGCCTCTGGGTGAGGGTAGTCTAAGAAAAGCTAGAGTTAGGCTCTCTCTCTCTCTCTCTCTCTCTCTCTCTCGCTCTCTCTAAGAAAAGGATGTGGAGCTCAGACTGCATCCAAAGAACTGAGGGAAAGGAACCAGCCATAATTCTCTGTAGGACATGTCATGGACTAAACTTATATCCCTTACAGGCAGCATCGCTGGTGAGCATGGACGTTTAATTGTGTTTGAATGTTTCATATATTGATATGTACTTCTTATCTGTATTTCCTAATAGTTTCACCCCACCCTGTTTTGTTAATAAAGTTTCAAAGATTACATTCAGTCTGGCTTATTGCAGAATAGGAGGGTTTTGCTGCATTTCGAGTTATACACAGGAAATGTGTAGCGAGGGCAGAATAGCTTGCACCCAATTCATGTACTTGTCAGACAGGTACATGAATTTGTCAGTGCCCGCACTGAGGCCATGGCACTAGGATGTCTATACATGACATGCCTTCCTCAGTGTACATGCTTCCTCCCTTCCCTGCAAATCACACTGACAGGCGAATGGCCAGGTTTGTACTAGGTGTGAGCGGAAACCAAGAGATTAGCTTCTCATCAAGTCAGAATACAATAGCTTGATGGGGATGATTCCACATCCACATAACTCATCTATGTGCTTCCTTAGGCACAGAAAGTAGAACTATAGTCAACATTTTTATTTGTCATTATGGATAGCGTAATAGAGGGTTATAACCGCCTGTCAGATTTTTTTGCCATCTGTGTCCCATCAGGGAAACCTTCACTTCCTGTCCCATAGAAAAAACAGGAAGTGGGAGGAAATAACTGCATATTAAGGCAATCCCTCGAGGTTACCAGAACTAGGGTCGCCATTGGAGCATTTCCCCTTTATTACTTTCTGGGGACAACCCAAAATCTGGGATTTTCTGTCACTGTTATTGATAATGGTAAACAGGACAAATAGAGAGGGTGGATCTCTCTATTGGGGGCACCGACAGCAATAAAAACCTAATAGGTAGGTGTTCTAATCCCTCTCCACTCTATCCAAAACTAAAACTAAAGTTTTGCCTTTAAAGTGGTTGTAAAGGCTGAAGGTTTTTCACCTTCATGCATTCTATGCATGAAGGTAAAAATTCTGCTGTATGCAGCAGTGCTCCCAGCTCCCTCAATACTTACCTAAGCCTCATCGCAATCCAGCGATGTCAATGACAGCCTCGGCTGTCACGGGTCTCTGACTCCTCATTGGCTGAGACAGCAAATGGCTCCCGCTGCTGTCAATCACAGCCAGTCAGCCAATAAAGAGAGGGGGCGGGGCCAAGCAGCGGCTCCATGTGTGAGTGGACACACAGGGCAGCGGGTGCCCCCTGCTTGCTGTGGTGGCACTTGACAGAAAGGAGGAGCCAGGAGAGCCTGCGGGGGACCCGAGAAGAGGAGGATCCAGGCTGTTCTGTGCAAAACCGGTGCACACAGCAGGTAAGTATATCTTTTTTTTTGTAAAATAACAAACAAGAACCTTTAGAATTACTTTAAGCCTTTATTGAATTGTTCTGAATATTGCTCTAAGCTGTCCTTGTTTTGTGCTTTTACTCGTAACAAGAACTATGTTCATCTGTTAACCACCAAATAACTACACGACACAGTAGTACTGTAAAAGCCAACAGGAACCTCAACTATTAGGAAATACTGATAAACGCAGCGTTTTGCTTCACGTTCTGGTTACCTTTGTTATGGTTAACATATGTTTTTTCCTTTTTCCAACTCCTGTTACAGTCTGAGCCCATGTGGGGTAACAGGATCATTTCAACAATACATCTGTATTATGTTTTTCTTGACTGTTAACATAATTTGTTGTAAACGGAATACTTATTATATTTGCTTAATCTTGAACTTTTGAAAAGAACTTATAGGTTTTAAGTATATTGGAAGAATTTAAATTTAATAACAATTATTGGGGGGAAAAAAAAAACGCCAATAGGAAGATCTATATGCCCCAGAGAACCAGGCAGCCTACCTCATTGCAGGCTATCCCCTCTTCAGTCTATCATGAATGCTGCTGCCAGACTCCACCTAAATAACCGTTCTGTATCTGCCACCCCTCTCTGCCAATCCCTCCACTGGCTTCCTATTGCCCAACGGATAAAATTCAAAACATTAACAACATATAAAGCCATTTAATATTCTTACCCAAAATACATCACCAATCTTGTCTCCAAATATCACCCAAACCGTACTCTCCACTCCTCACAAGACCTCCTGCTCTCTAGCTCCCTTGTCTCCTCCTCCCATGCCTCTCTCCAGGACTTCTCCAGAGCTTCCCCCATGCTCTGGAACTCTCTACCCCAATTTATCAGACTATCGCCTACTCCGCTCACCTTTAGGCGATCTCTGAAAACCCATCTCTTCAGGGAAGCCTATCCTGCTCTCAGCTAATAATTGAAGCTTCTACTCTTCCAACCAGTCCATCCCCCAGTTACTACCTTTTGTGCCAGTAGCCCCTCCCTCCTAGATTGTAAGCTCCAAGGAGCAGGGCCCTCCTATCCCTCTTGTATTGAACTGTATTGTTGCTGTATTGTCTCCTGTTATATTGTAAAGCACTGAGCAAACTGTTGGCGCTATATAAATCCTGTATAATAATAATAATAATAATAACCTCACCCATGTGTTAAATACTAAAGATTCTTAGAAGGCCGAGGGTCTTAACTACTTAGTTTTTTAGTATTTTTTTTATAATTTTAAGACACAATTTTTTTCACTTAATCAGAAACTTTGTTTACTTTAGCTGATGTGATAGTATTCTGTTGGTGACAGTATCTCTTTATGGAGACATCAGGGGTCTATTAGATCCCTGATATCTGTAAACACTGAGGCAAAACATAATGAGTACACACAGTTTTTGTTCTGCTACTTTTCTAGCCACAGCCAGCCAGGATCTAACAGCTGTGAACCCAGAAGTGCTCAGAGCTCAGGTGGCAGATCAGGCTTTATTTACATCTAGGCGTTTTGTACTGCAGGCAGAATGGCCGCGATTCTGCCCGCGATCCCATAATGCTCTGCAAAAATGACAAATCACACCACTCTTGCTCAACTGACTTTAATTTTCGATGGCACCTAAAACGTGCTGTGATTCTAGCGTGTTGCAATTGCGCAAACCGCATCGCACGAAGCTTGTTGCTCCAAAAGAAGCTTCTTTATAGGTGACAAGCTTTACGCGATGCTGTTTGCCGTGATTGCAGCACGATTTATCGCATGACGATCGCGGCAGAATCGTACTTACATTTAGGTGCCATTCAAAATGAATGGCACCTGAACAAGCATGGCGCGATTTGTCAGTTTTGCAGAGCGTTTTGAGAACGCGCCTAGATGTGAACGGAGCCTCAATGATGACCTGCAATCCAGAAGCAGGTTGGTAGATGTCATTCTAATCAGAAGAGGACTGGTGCTGAAAAACAAAGCAGGATAGCCTGCAGGATACATTACCAGAAAGAAAAGAGTATTGCAGAGAGAACTGCATTTTTTTAACTTTTTTTTTTTTTTTTTTTTAAGCTCCATGCACGCTAGCGGTTTTTTAAGCTCCTAGAAGATGTTATAGTTTTGTTTTTCTGCTCATAAAAGCTAAATATTGTTATCCTATGTGTCCATGCACACTATTTTAGGCTAGTAGCATTTTTCAAGCTTCAGCGTTTAGGAACAGAAAAAAAATAGTTTTAGTGAGCGTTTTTCCAGCAGAAAAAAAAATGCTGAATTCTCCTAAATGCTACTAAAATACTCCTAGCAGCTTTTTTCTAGATTTTTTTATTCCTACAATACTTTAAAAATGTTATTAAACCGCTAACGCTCCTAAACGCTTTTAAACGCTACTAAAAAACGCTATTACCAGCTTAAAAAAAAAGCTGCTAGTGTGCGTAGAGCCTAAACATAAATCTTTAGAAGATCAAAAATGGCCGCCTGTTTAGCTGTCTCATAACATTAACACAGTCATCAGTTATAAATATACAATTTCAGCTAGATGAGAAAAACAAAAAAGAACATACTGCGTCATTTCTCCCGAAAAATGTATAGACGGCGTACAGATAGTAATCAAATAGCTGCGACATGCAGTGGATCACATCAAAGGCGATAGGTTTCAGTATAGTCATCATCTGCATATACTTTCCTTAAGAGAAAAAAAAGAAAGAGAAGAGGAATTATTTAGAATGATATAAAGAATATAGAGGGAGGATGTCACTCTTAAAGAAGAACTCCACTTTTGAGGCGAAAAACAATCCCCTTTACATAAACAATGTACATTATATGGATCTTAAACCTTTTTTTGCAGATTCTTACATTTTTCTGCTCTGAAGAAAAAGCCATTTGTTCTACTATGTCCTTTGCAGACAGATTCTGAATAGGAGGGTCTGCGTTCATTATAATCACCTGGTGCACTCGTAGTGTTCTGAAGAGAAAAGCTGCAGTGTCTGCATCCCTTTAAAAATATATAACCCTTGCAAAGTATTTCACCACAACTAAGGACCGGTTCACACCATAGAAATGCAGTCCAGATGCATTCTTGATGCATTTCTATATGTGTGCTTTTGACGCTTTCCTGTGCGTTTTTGATGCATTTCCCCTCTTTCTTCAACTTAAATAAGGACATGTGCATTTTGGGTGCGTTCTACTGCATCCAGTACTGTTCAGTGCAGAAAAAAATTCAGCATGTTCTACTTTTTTTTCTGGAACTGGAATGCACTGGAACTGACCACACTGGTGTGGACTATGCCATTGGAAACCATGTAACCTACTATCAATGCATTTTTGATGCAGAAAAAAATGCACTGGACTGCATGTGTTGTGAACTGGCCCTAAAATTTCTATGGAAGGGGGTGCCTAAAATTTAACTTGGATCTTACTGCAGACTTTTGGAAACACCTGAGAAGCAGTCATACAAGCAGGATAAAACCTTTCTGGGGGGCGTTCTGTATACCATCTGTGTACAAATCACCTCCAGCTTGCCATACTGCATTGAAATTTACAGAAAATTACTGAGCTGCAGACTGACATAAGTTATGCCTTTTTATCTGTACTCATCTGTCCTATACAGCCAATAAAAGTCCAGAATTTACATAAAGGTAATGCTCTGAAAAGCAGGGGGTGGGGAGCTGAAGTTACACACTGCAGAGCTCAGTGAGAGCTGATTGGAGGAAAGTTAAAACACCCCCCCCAAACAGCACAGGGACAGAGCTGAGACTGTCAAGCACAGGCTATGTGCTGGAGCTCCCTCCCCTGTCACCTTTCTACCTCTTGGTGTCTTGAAAACTTGACTGATGGAGACAGCAGAAGAATGCTGCACCAGACAGAAATAACTAGGTACTCTGGAATGAGATAAGTACACACTATAGAGGGACATGCTTTGTTCATATTTCAGAGCTTTACAACCACTTTAAATGACAGTATGACCTGTGTAGCAATTGTATGTTTTTTTGTTTGTTTTTTTAAATTGCTATAATTTTTCACAGAAGTGAAATTACCATTAAAGTCTGATGAGAGCCATTTAAGCAAGTATAAAATCTTAGATGAGGGAAGAAAGAAAAAACTCTGTAAAATGGTGAAACAGAGATACAAACAGATCACTTGAGAAGCTCTCTGGGGTCATTACATCAGCCATAATACATTTCGATTTTTTGCTTTCTTAACCACACTGGACATGTTGTACCAGAGCCTAATTGTAATCTTTAAGACTGATTATTTATAGTACAAATATTTTGAATGGAAAGGCATTCTAAATATCAGATGTATCAGACATAAATTGTAAATAATGAAAGATAATAGGGCAATTCAGACAGCAATTTCTCACAAAGGAGACTTAAAAAAACAAACAAAAAAAAACCATAAAAATGGTTTCAAAAGTGTCTGCAACAGAAAATGAGTGCAATGATGGTGACACATCCATACACATTATTATTATACAGTATTTATAAAGCGCCAATAGTTTGCTCAGCGCTGTACATTACAAAGGGGGACAGAACATGTGACAGAACAATACCAATACAGTGCAAAACATGAGGGGATTGAGGGCCCTGCTCTTTCGAGCTTACAATCTAGGAGGGAGGGGATAGTGGTACAGGAGGAGATAGCTGTGGGGGATGGAGTGGTAGGAAGAGTGGAGGAGGTCGGTCAAGTTAGCAGGGGGTGGGGTAGGCTTCCCTGAAGAGATGGGTTTTCAGGGTGCGCCTAAAGGAGAGGAGAGTAGGTGATAATCTGATGGGTTGGGGCAGGGAGTTCCAGAGGATGGGTGACACCCTGGAGAAGTCCTGGAGGCGGGCAAGGGAGGAGGAGACCAGGGAACTAGAGAGAAGGAGGTCTTGTGAGGAGCGGAGTGCACGTGCTGGGTGGTACTTGGATATTAGGTCAGTGATGTAGTTCGGGGCAGTATGGTGGACGGCTTTGTACGTCAGTGTTAGGATTTTAAATTTGATCCGTTGCGCAATCGGAAGCCAGTGGAGGGATTGGCAGAGGGGGGTGGCAGAAACGGAGCAGTTGGAAAGGTGAATGAGTCTGGCAGCCGTATTCAGGATCGACTGACGTGGGGATAGCCAGCGGCGAGGCAGGCCAGTGAGGAGGGAGTTGCAGTAGTCGAGTCGTGATATGATGAGGGAGTGGATGAGCTGTTTAGTGGTTTCTGGGGTTAGGAACGTGCGGATTTTGGCGATGTTGCGGAGGTGGAGTCTGCATGAGTTTGTTAAAAAATACAATAAAATAAAAATAAATAAATAAATAAAATAAAAATGTTAAATACATCCATTCTATACATGGGCAAAAGTTTGTAGACATCTGACCTTAACCTTTTATTAACTTTTTATATTTAGCGAAAACCATTTGGTTCCATTTTCCAGATAGTGATACATGCAGTTGTGTTCAAAATAATAGCAGTGTGTTGAAAAAAGTGAATAAAGCTGAAAATTCTTCTAATAGCTTTTATTTCCATACACACAATTGCATTGGGAACACTACACATTCTATTCCAAATCAAAACTGAAGATTTTGCTTTCCTTTGAATCACTTAATGAATATTTGGTTGTAGTCGCACTGTTTCTGAGAACTGCTGTACATCTGTGTTGCATGGAGTCACCCAACTTCTGGCACCTGTGATCAGGTATTCCAGCCCAGGATGATCGGACTACATTCCACAGTTCTTCTCTATTTCTTGGTTTTGCCTCAGAAACTGCATTTTTGATGTCACCCCACAAGTTTTCTATTGGATTAAGATCCGGGGATTGGGCTGGCCACTCCATAACGTCAATCTTGTTGGTCTGGAACCAAGATGTTGCACGTTTACTGGTGTGTTTGGGGTCGTTGTCTTGTTGGAACATCCATTTCAAGGGCATTTCCTCTTCAGCATAAGGCAGCATGACCTCTTCAAGTATTCTGATGTATTCAAACTGATCCATGATCCCTGGTATGCGATAAATAGGACCAACACCGTAGTATGAGAAACATCCCTATATCATGATGCTTGCACCACCATGCTTCACTGTCTTCACAGTGTACTGTGGCTTGAATTCAGTGTTTGGGGGTCGTCTGACAAACTGTCTCCGGCCACTAGACCCAAAAAGAACAATCTTACTTTCATCAGTCCACAAAATGTTGCGCCATTTCTCTTTAGGCCAGTCAATGTGCTCTTTGGCAAATTGTAACCTCTTCAGCACGTCTTTTTTCCAACAGTGGGACTTTGCGGGGGCTTCTTGCAGATAGCTTGGCTTCACATAGGCGTCTTCTAATTGTAACAGTACTCACAAGGAACTTTACACCTTCTTTGATCTTCCTGGAGCTGATTGTTGGCTGAGTCCTTGCCATTTTGGCTATTCTTCTATCCATTCGAATGGTAGTTTTTCGCTTTCTTCCACGTCTTTCAGGTTTTGGTTGCCATTTTAAAGCATTTGCGATCATTTTAGCTGAGCAGCCTATCATTTTCTGCACTTCTTTATATGTTTTCCCCTCTCCAATCAACTTTTTAATCAAGGTACGCCGTTCTTCTGAACAATGTCTGGAACGACCCATTTTCCTCAGAATTTCAGAGAGAAATGCACTGTAACCAGCATGTGCAACATTTGCTGCCTTCCTTCCTTAAATAAGGGCAATAATTGCCACCTGTTTTTCAAAGAATGAATGACCTCACTAATAGAACTCCACACTGCTATTATTTTGAACATGCCCCATTCAATTACACAGAATCAGCAGCATGCATGTCATGACTGTTGGGTCTGTTGGATTTCTATTACTCTACTACACCTGCTAGTAAATTATTTGCCATGTAGAAATATCATTTCTACCAAAAACAGTGATTGATCCGGTTAGTGATGTCTGACTGCTATTATTTTGAACACAACTGTACAAATAAACAAGGAGTACATCAGCATCAGTATAGAACACAGAATATTGACAGTTGGTATCCCAAAAACATACAGCTGCTGATTAAGAACATATCTAACAGTAGACATTGGATAGAACCATCTCCAGCATCCTATATTGTTCATAGTCTATAGATTAATATGCAGGAATCTTTGGAGGGGCACAGATCAGAAATAAATTGCATATTACAAATTGTACTGACCCTTCAATTACAGCATTCATTCTAAAGAAAGTCACTGACTGAAAAAGAGAGCAAGCGAGGGCATCAATTAGGTACATACCAGGGGTGGACTGACCATTTGGAAACTCGGGCACCGCCCGAGGGCCCGGGGTCAGTAGGGGGCCCCATGAGATGCCCCTGGTACCTTTTTCATAGGCTTTTTTGAGTTTGGGCAAGGACACAGGGGCCCCATGATCCCCTATTGCCCCGGGGGCCCCATGAGTTGTCAGTCTGCCCCTGGTACATACTGATACTTATATTAGGGGTATTGAGCGGGTAGTAAAAGGTTTATATCTTGTGTAGCATGAAGTGGTTTATTGACAAGTCAATGATTTTCTTCAGGATTACACTAGAAGGAGCTTCAGTAGGTGAGTCCAGCTCTGCTGACCAGATTTATAAACCACAAAACAAAAAATAGCCAGATTTTGTCTACCAACCCCTCACTGAAAGTATATGGGATAGCATGACACATTTGGATAGAAATAATATACAATTATCTTTATTACCCCTTCCTACCAGCATGTCTTTGGAGTGTGGGAGGAAACTGGAGTACGCAGAGGAAACACACACAGGCACAGGGAGAACATGCAAACTCCAGGCAGGTAATGCCATGGTCAAGATTCGAACCAACGAGTCTAGTACTGCCAGGCAGAAGTGCTAACCATTTAGCCATGTTTTTGGAAAGGGCCAGGGACTTTTTTAAAAGCAAAAAGAAGCGTTTTTGCTACAATAGAGTTCAATGGAGAAGCTGCTGAAATGCATGGTAGTGCATTTTACATTACTTACTTGACCTGAGAGGGAGAGAGAATCGGAATCACACCGATATGACCGCAGTAATTGCGGACAATAGGGTGCGACTTGCCATGCAATTTTCAAGTTGCATGGCATGGCAAATCGCATGGCAAGTCGCACCCGGTGTGACCGGGGTCTTAAGGTCTCTTGCACACGGGAGTCAAAAATGCTGAGTTTTTTACTGATCTGAAATGAGATGCATTGTTGTCTATGGGACATTGCACACGGCTGAGTAAAGATCAGTAACACAGCACTGAGTACAGAGCAGTAAAACAAAGCCACAAATGTTTCATTCAAATGCAGTGATTTACTTGTTTTTTCTCATTTAGGCCCCTTGCACATGAGCGTCATAATTTACTGATATTTACTCAGGATCTTGTGATGCCCACGTGCAAGGGGCCACAATACTGGCAATGGAGATGAATTTTACTTCATCTATACTCTTACACACCTTTACTCACCTATACTCAACATTACTCAGATCTTTAAACACAGTTTTTGTCCCCTTACATACGGGTGTCACAAGTTCCTGCTCTAGATCTGAGGGGAAGCTCTGCTGCTTTTTATCATCCAATCATGTGCAAGCAAAAATGCTGTTTTTTTTTTATTCTTGCATGTGATTGGGTATTCTTTGCAAAGTGAAGCTTTACCTCATTTACTAAGCTCTGGAGCTACTGCACTTACTGTACACAGTATACTACCTTTAGTAACTCAATCCCAATGTCTAACTACATGAAGCATGTGAGCCCTTACTTAAATCCTGGTGTGTTTTGTGTATTTATTTCACATTTGTGCCATAATCCAGCATAAAAATTTTGCCTCTGTGCAGGAACTTCCTGTAATAAAGACTGGTCACTGATGCTCTCTCCTTGTGCAAGGTGACTAGTCTTGTCTCCGCCCCCTCCTATAGTTTTCTGCAGGCAGCCTGTGGTGGTGGGCGGGTCCCTCCCACAACTCTGCTCTATGCACAGGGTATGCACAACACAGCGATAATGTCACTGCTACTTTTACAAGGTAATATCTGGGTTTACAAAGGCATTTTAGATTTTAAGCTCCACAAGCAGGGCCCTCCTATTCCTTCTGTACAGAAATGTATTGTAATTGTACGGTCTCCCTTATATTGTAAAGTGCTGCGCAAACTGTTGGCGCTATATAAATCCTGTATAATAATAATAATTTGGTGCACACCAACTGGATTTATAACCTTTATGGCTATAAAGGAATATATTTAAATTAAAGTGGGGCAGCACAATGGCTAAATGGTTAGCACTTCCACCTGGCAGTACTAGGGTCGTTGGTTTGAATCCCAACCACGGCACAACCTGCCTGGAGTTTGCATGTTCTCCCTGTGCCTGAGTGGGTTTCCTCCAGGTACTCCTGTTTCCTCCCACACTCCAAAGACATGCTGGTAGGTGAATTGACTCCTGTCTAAATTGGCCCTAGTATGTTTATGTATGAATGTGAGTTAGGGAACTTAGATTGTACGCCCTTTGGGGGTTAGGGACTGATGTGAATGTACAATATATATATATATATATATATATATATATATATAAAGTGGGGCAGCACAGTGGCTAAATGGTTAGCACTTCCACCTGGCAGTACTAGGGTCGTTGGTTTGAATCCCAACCACGGTACCACCTGCCTGGAGTTTGCATGTTCTCCCTGTGCCTACGGGGGTTTCCTCCCACACTCCAAAGACATGCTGGTAGGTGAATTGGCTCCTGTCTAAATTGTCCCTAGTATGTGTATGTATGAATGTGAGTTAGGGAACTTAGATTGTACACCCCTTGAGGGTTAGGGACTGATGTGAATGTACAATATATATATATATATATATATATATATATATAAATATAAAGTGGGGCAGCACAGTGGCTAAATGGTTAGCACTTCCGCCTGGCAGTACTCGGGTCATTGGTTTGAAGCCCAACCACGGCACCACCTGCCTGGAGTCTGCATGTTCTCCCTGTGCCTGCGTGTGTTTCCTCCCACACTCCAAAGACATGCTGGTAGGGTAATTGGCTCCTGTCTAAATTGTCCCTAGTATGTGTATGTATGAATGTGAGTTAGGGACCTTAGATTGTACTCCCCTTGAGGGTTAGGGACTGATGTGAATGTACACTATATATATGTAAAGTGCTGCGTAAATTGACGGCGCTATATAAGTACCTGTAATAAATAAATAAATGTTTGTACATAGAGCTCAGCTTCTATTGTGGATACTTGATAGAATTCCTCTTTAATAAAATAAATAGACAAAATGAGTAATTAATTGCACAGGTAATCAACAACACGTTTTCCTAAAAAAGACAGCTCCAGCCCTCCCTTAATGACTGACCTGCTTGTTCTAATAACTGTAACAAAGTAAGACAGTAATTTTTAATTTCAGAATTTAATTATGAAAAAGACAGCCTGTGTTTACATTACCTACTTGTCCTTTCTCTGTGCAGACGTCCCTGAGACGTGTGGCATGAATTAAGCGGGAATCTTGTACAAGGTAATTAATCAGCAACAGGCTTCTACTTACCAACAAGCCGTATTACGTTGAGCGTTGTGTTGGTAAGGATGGGCGCATTCATCTTGTTCAGGCTGTAATCTGATCGCTTCCTGCTGCGCAGGGTCTCTCTCGAAACACTTCATTAAGACGAAAACAGAATGAGGTCACAATTAGTATATAGTGCTGAGCTCTTGGATTTTCTGACATTTTCTAAAAAAAAAAAAAAATTAAACAAATTCTCCCCTATACATGATCACGCTAAAGAAAGCATCACCATGCAGTCTAAGTGCCGGTTCACACCAGAATGTGGTACGGGAAAGTCACATTTTTTGTACCTTTTCTTTGCCGCGTTCAAAACGCACTGCAGTTGTGATCTGCAGCAGGTGTCAATAATAATTTAATGGAACCCCAAATGCAGGTCACAAATGCAGTGCCTTTGCCCGCAACAGATGGCATGTTATAGAAGTACCATACTAACCGATTGCAGTGCGTTTCCAAAAGTAGTGGATGCGCTACATTTGTCGTGGTGCAGTGTGATTTTACTCCGTTCAAAATTAATGGGCTGAAATCGCACCGCACAGAACTGAATGTGAATCACATTTCCCCATGTGAAGCGGGCCTAATATGGAGTGAGTGACACAGTTATAGCAATGTGGGGGTGATGGGAACATGACGATGAAACAACCACAACGTCTTTTTCAAGAGCAGCCTGTATTTCTCCTGAGGTTACCTGAGGGCTTTTTTTTGTATCCAGAACAATTCTTCTGGCAGTTGTGACTACAATCTTTCTTGGTCTACCTGACCTTGGCTTGGTATCAAGAGATTCCTGAATTTTCCATTTCTTACGTGATTGAACAGTACTGACTGGCATATTCAAGGTTTCGGATATCTTTTTATATTCTTTTCCATCTTTATACAGTTCCATTAACTTGTTATGCAGGTCTTTTGACAGTTGTTCTCTGCTCCCCATGGCTCTATATCCAGCCTGCTCAGTGCATCCACGTGACATCTAACAAACTCATTGACTATTTATACACATACACAATCTAATTTATACACATACACTGCAATCTAAAAAACCTTTAACCACTTGCCTACAGGGCACTTATACCCCCTTCTTTACCAGGCCAATTTTCAGCTTTCAGCGCTGTCGCACTTTGAATGACAATTGAGCGGTCATGCAACACTGTACAAATGTGAAATTTTTATCATTTTTTTCTCACAAATAGAGCTTTCTTTTGGTGGTATTTAATCACCGCTGGGCACTTTACTTTTTGCGCTATAAACAAAAAATTGCAAAAAATGTAAAAAAAAAAAGTTTCTTTGTTTCTATTATAAAATTTTTCAAACAGGTAATTTTTCTCCTGCACTGATGTGCGTTGATGAGGCAGCACTGATGGGCACTAATAGGCGGCACTGATAGGCGGCACTGATGGGAACTGATAGGCAGCACTGATAGGCAGCACTAATGAGGCGGCACGGATAGGCGGCACTGAGAGGTTTCACAGATAGGCGGCACTGATAAGTGGCACTGATAGACAGCACTGATAGGTGGCACTGACTGGCATCACTGCTGGGCACTGACTGGCGGCACTGCTAGGCATTGACTGGCACAACTGCTGGGCACTGACTGGAACAACCACTGGGCACTGACTGGTGGCACTGACTGGCAGCACTGCTGGGCTGCACTGATGGGTGGCACTGGTGGGCACAGGAAGGTGGCACTTCTGAGCACAGGTGTGTGGCACTGCTGGGTGGCACAGGTGGATGCACTGCTGGGCACAGGTGGGCGCACTGCTGGGCACAGGTGGGCGGAACTGGTGGGTGGCACTGCTGGGCACCGATCATCAGGGCACTGATCATCAGTGCCAATCCCTGCTCTGACAACTGGCGGTTCTCGGCAGTACTTTCCTCACGCTCTGACAGCGTGAGGAAACTGCAGCCGAGAACCGGTAATTGCATTTCCCCGTGATCAGCGTGTCATTGGACAAGGTTGATCACGTGGTAAAAGGCCGCTGTGATTGGCCTTTTACCACATCACGTGGTCAGCTGTGTCCGTAGGACACAGCGATCATGGAGATCACCGGGGGCGCGCAGGAGGACGTCATATGATGCCCTCCCAGAACTGGCCAGCCGCAGTGTAGCCGTCATCTATCTGCGGTCGGCAGGTGGTTAATTGCCATTTTAACCCGTGTGTGTCACCTTGTGTGTCTGTACCAAGGCCAAACATTCCAGGGGAGGGAAACTTTTGATCATGGCCATTTGGGTGATTTTTCTTATCATTATTATTTAAAAAGGAACCAAACTACTATGTGATAATAAATGGCTTCATATGATCATCATCCTTAACCTCTTCACGCCAGCGGAACACAAATGTGCGGCCTCCCGGTGTCTGGGCCTAGTCGCCGAGCGGCCGCACATTTGCATTCTATTAAAAAAAGGACATATGTGCGGAGAGCATGCGCCCTGCGTGCTCCCGGCACACATGTCCGGTGCTCACGGAAAGGTCCCGATCTCCTCTTTCGATCGGGACCTTTCCCAATCATGTCACCGCCGAGACGGCGCGTCACGGCAGTCACATGACCCTAAACCCCACCTCCCAGCTTCTGAAACTCTTAAAGGGCCAGGAGGCGCCGGCGTGAAGGGGTTAAATAAAAGACTGTTTATAGGAATTATAAGTTATATTTTGAATATAAAAGCCAAAATGTCACAAATTTGGGTATGAAAACTTTTGAGCACAACTGTATTTCCTAATTCATCCAAAATGGAAAAAAAAAAAGTTTTGGCCAGCTGGGCCTTCAGTTCATGTCAGCCAAATGCATTCCAGGTCTTAGGGCCAGTTCACACTATCTCATTTTGTCTCTCATAGTTGAGGTCTACCTATGATGCCAATTACAGGCCTCTCTCATCTTTTTAAGTGGGAGAACTTGCACAATTGGTGGCTGACTAAATACTTTTTTGCCCCACTGTAGTTTTTTAGGGGATTATTTAGCACTAGTTATCTATACCTTTCAATACAGTGTGGTCACTTTATATGTATTTTTATATCATTGCACCTACTTATTTAGTTTTTTATGTGAAGAGCTTCACCAATATTGTTTTTTTTATGTCATACATCCTGTGGTATTGAGAATAGGTGGTAGAAGCTTGCATATATTTGGGGTTGTATTTGTTCTTACCAGTGGAGCGCAGGGGGATTATTTTTATATTAACCATATAATTTACTGTGTGTTTTGGATGCAGAAAAAAAGCAACTGAAACGCATGTAGTGTGAACTGGCCCTTAGTCTGTTTTCTGTCTGAGACAGCCACAGTCCTGAGTGGAAAAGCCCATCTCCTGCCAGCATGCTGTAGAGAAGGACCCTTGCTCTCTTTGAGGAAGCAGCGGACTATTTGATGAGGAATGATGCACCCCTTGATGAGTCAGACTTCGCCCTGGTGCACACCTGTGCGGGTTTGACATTGCACTACTGCAATGCTGCAATACTGCTGACATCTGTGCGCAATGAAGTTGCAGAGAAATAGTGCAGGAACCTTTTTTAAAGTTGCTGCGACCTGAGTCTCCCCCGCTTCGAACGGTTCCATTGCCACAAATGGGATGCAACTTTAAATAGTCAAGTCACATGACAAGCCACGCTGGTGTGAACCAGGGCTTAGAGCTCTGCAATCAGGGAAGCCGATACCCCCTGCTGATTGGAGAGCTCCAGTTGTGACTCAGCAGGAGGAAGTTGGACCTCTAAAAGACCCCTGACATCTTAATGAATAGAACCAGTCAGAGCAAAATAGTATCACATAGAGGACTTTTAGTACCCTATGTGATCATAAATATTTAGAAAAAAAAAAAAGTGTGAAAAAATATAAAACGTTACACACAAGAATTTAAACTCCCAAAGAAAACATGAGCCGCCGCACCACCACCCCGACATATATGCACATACAAAATGTACGCCATTCACAGAATGCCTTACATTTTTCTCAGTGAGTGCAAGGCATTCTCTGATTGGAGAGGAGGGGGCGGTGATATCACAAGCTGAGTGAGTGAAACCCTGTGCTTACTATGCGGCCTGTCATGGGCCCCGGAAGACCCTGGCGATCTCTGTGGTACTGACTACTAAAGTGATTTTCTGCTTCCAAAGTGGTCCCGCATACTGTACAAACCTTACACTGGTCCAAGCTGAACCAGTGAAACTATAGAATAAAATCCAAGCCTTGAGTTCAGCTTTACTGAATACAGAGCTGTATTAATATGTGTGTAATACCCTCAATGATTTTAACTTAACAAGGAAGATTCTATTAAATCAGTGAATCAATATACTAATGTATTCCTCCATTGGTAAGTACTGATGTTCAGGATCCCTGAGCCAGGTACTAAGCCAAACCTACAGCAGAGAAAAGCCAGTAAGATATGAATATTCACCTCTTCGATGGCGCATCCCCGGTCTGCTCATCCACATAATCCCGCTTTAGCTCCTCCGGAACATCGCTGTCACTGTCGTACTCCTGATAAGCACTTTTTTCCAGCTCATCAGATTCATACTGTGAAAAGAGAACACAAGGAAGACACCCAATTTGTTTCTTTTACAGGCCTAGAATTTGTGGCTTACTTCAATCACGGCAGAAAAACACGGCTTTTTACAATGATGCAGGAGGAAAAAAAGAAAAAGATTTGCACAACATTCAGACTGGTACATATATTAAAGCTGCCACTGGCGTGATAACGACCACCACACACTGAGCCTTTGCAGCGGGAGTGGAAGAACATTCATCTCAAAAATAATGCACAATACATAAAACGCAACTAATAAACAATCGATAGGACAAACTTTATCAACCTTTCCTTCTGCTATGCAGAACTTTACAGAATGTTTTCTGAAGACAGCAACGGAGGTGACATGGATTTCTGACTTCAAAGCCTATTGTGTGATTTACAAATGAAACTTTTTTGTAACAATTGTTAAATCCATATTTTAAAAAGGGCGAGAAAACATGTATTCAGCCTCAAATTTGGCCCCACTTGGTTGACACAGCTTGGCAATGCACAGGCATTGCATTACATGGAACCAACCGGCATCTGCAAAACATGGCACAATCCAGATGGTTTGTTATAACAGACATCACTCCAAATCTGAGACCAGCAGACAGAGGAAAGAGTGTCTTAGACCCATACCTCTGATATACTAAAATAACAGAATGCATTTGACCACACGATGAACAGGGATTCTCCCCCAAATTATGGCAGCACCTTACTTATCCTACTTCTATTCTTTTGGTGTCCATAATGATAAGGTACTTGTAGCAGAGTGTGTGGGTGTATAACACACACACATCAAGCATAACTTTCTGACCACCCATCTAATATTGAATAGGTCCCCTGACCCATCAAGGCATGGATGCCACTAGACCACTGAAGGTATGCTGTGGTATCTAACAGCAAGCCGTTGATAGCAGATACTCTATGGATGTGGGAACTCCATGGAGCGGACTTGTTTTTCCAGCACATGCCACAGCTGCTCGATTGGATTAAGATCTGGAGAATTTGGAAGCCAAGTCAACACCGCAATCCTGTTGTGTTCCTCAATTCTTGGGCCATTTTTGCAGTGCGGCAGGGCACATTACCCTGATATCAGGGTATACCATCTCCATGAAGGGGTGGTACTTGTGTAAGCCGTGTAGCGGGTGGGCTCCCCAGGATACAGTGAAGTCACGAACAAGGAAAGCAACCCCAACACCAGCTTTTGCCACAACAGAATTTTACTTAGATGTGGCAAATAAACACAACCACAAATGCTGGGAACATACAATAAATTTACATACACCCAGCCCAAAGGCTGAGACCCTTGTGCTGCACAGCACGGCGCCTTCTGATGGATGAAAGTAGAAAGTGAAGTAATTTACCTACTGGCGGGCACAACTAAGCTGCCACACCTTACCTGTTATTACCCTAAAAGAGCAGGAATCAGTGTATGGGTGTATGGTATGGGCTAGCCTGTGGTGCAGCACAACAGCCTACAATCTTACACAAATCTACAGTATTCCCCCTCCCATAACTGGTCCTGTAGCACGTGCCTGAGTATTCCTTCTGAGCAAAACGCCAGTCTGGCTTGAGATTGTGGGATTTTATCAGCTCTCCAATGTGAAATGTCACTTTAAGTTGTGGAGTCCTTCCAATGATCAGTAACAACACTTGTGGCCTGACACAAACAGAGACCCTAACTAACTATAAGCCTGGTCTCAGTCTATAGGCTCCAAAACTGAAATGAGGTGTGTGCACGATCTTACCGACCTGGGTCTGCTTTGTATCCGCTGGTGACTCTGAACAGAACAAATGTCTCTCCAACAAGCATGCGATATCGTAGTATATGTTGCGTTGTTCTTCTGCTCTCATCAGCATTCCTGGCAGCAATCTTCCTTTCTCTGAACAGGATCAGGGTCTTGGACACGATCAGCTTCACTTAGCTGCAGCTCTGGATACTGAGGGATGCATTCACAGCTGGATGTCATCGGATTCTCAGCTCACACGGCCCCTTCATTCAGCATCGTCCCAAAACATGGCTGCAGTCTCCTCTTCCTGTTCACTAAACTCCATGTGAAAACTCCACCTCTTATTGAATATAGAAATATCTATGCAGTCTGGGGCTGTGTTAGAAAAACAGTGACATCTTATGGCTAAACCGCAGAATGTCACTCCAGAACGTTTAATTTACTGCACACAAACAGTGTTCAAACAATGAGAGCTGTTTCCCCATCTCACACTTGGACAGCAACAATGTCTAGGTAGGTAGCATGTGTCAACTACCAAGACCCAAGGTTTCCCAGGAGAACATTGTCCAAAGCGTCACACTGCCTTCTGCAGCACCATATTGCCTCCACCAGTTTGCCTTCTTCCCATACTGCATTCTGGTGCCATCTCTTCCCCAGGTAACCGATACACTCACACCCAGACATCCAAATGATGGAAAAGAAAACATTACTCTTCAGACCAGACCATCTTATGTTATTCACTTAACCTGTCAGCGGTCATAAAGTTATGGCTGAATGGTGTGGGTGTGTGTGTGTGTGAGATTTGTGTGTGTGTGTGTGTGTTCTGCTGTGCACAATTGAGCTCTGTATTTGCAAAACTGTGAGGTATATTTATAAAGCCGTGAACGTGATGTTCACCAAACATTCACTGCAGGTGTATCTTCCTTGTGCACTATAGATTTAACAGCAGTGAACGGCACATTTACTGCTTTATTAATTAGGGAAAATTATTTGATCCCCTGCTGATTTTGAAAGTTTGTCCACTTACAAAGAAATGAAGGGTCTATAATTTTTATCATAGTTGTACTATCATGACTTAGAACTTGGTGGAGAAACCCTTAATGGCAAGAACAGAGGTGAGACGTTTCTTGTGGTTTGTTACTAGGTTTGCACACATCTCAGGAGGGATTTTGGTCCAGTCTTCTTTACAGATCTTCTCTAAATCCTTAAAGTTTCTTGGCTGTTGCTTGGCAAACGAAAGGATCATTAAGTTTCAGCTCCCTCCATAAATTTTCTACAGGATTAAGGTCTGGAGCCACTCCTTTGTTGCCTTGACGGTATTTTTTGGGTCATTGTCATGCTGAAAGACCCATCCATGACCTATCTTCAGTGTTCTTGCTGAGGGAAGAAAGTTCTTATCCAAGATTTTACAATACGTGGCCCCGTCCAATTGCCCCTCAATGCGGCAAAGTCGGCCTGTATATTTAGTAGAGAAACAGCCCCAAAGCATAATGTTTCCACCTCCGTGCTTGACTGTAGGGATGGTGTTCTTAGGATCATAGTCAGCATTTTTCTTCCTCCAAACATGGCAAGTTAATGCCAAAGAGCTCAATTTTGGTCTCATCTGACCACAGTACTTTCTCCCAATCCTTTCTCTGAATCATTTAGATGTTCACTGGCAAACTTTAGATGGGCCTTTACATGTGCCTTCTTAAGGAGAATGATCTTGCGGGTGCTGCAGTATTTCAATCCATGGCAGCGTATTGTGTTACCAATGGTTTGTTTGGTGTCTGTGGTCCCAACTCTCTTATTCACAAGCTCCTCCCATGCGTTCTGGGCTGATCCCTCACTTTTCTCATGATCATCCTTACCCCATGAGGCGAAATCTTGCATGGAGCTCCAGACTGAGGGCGATTGATTGTTATTTTGTATTTCTACCATTTGTGAATAATCGCTCCAACAGTTGTCTCCTTCTCACCATGCTTCTTGCTGATGGCCTTGTAGCCCATTCCAGCCTTGTGCAGGTCTACAAGCTTGTCCCTGATGTTCTTTGACAGCTCTTTGGTCTTGCCCATGGTGGTGCCCAAGAAAGAGATTCTGTGGACAGGTGTCTTTTATACACATAACAAGTTCATGTACCCCATGAACACATAGCCAGTCTGCAGGAGTCAGAATTATTGTTGCTTGGTAGGGGATCAAATACTTATTTTACTCACTGGATGTTTGATTGATATTTTGCCTCTATAATTTAAAATACACCTATGGTACAAATTATAATTGTCCCCCTTTGTAATGTACAACGCTGAACTATTGGCGCTTTATAAATACTGTATAATAATAATAATACTAATAATTATAGACCCTTCATTTTTTTGTAAGTGGGCAAACTTACAAAATCTGCAGGGGATCAAATAATTATTTTCTCCATTGTTTATACTGTAGATCCCTATATACTTTTCATATGTGGTTAGTGTAAAATATATACAAATGATGTTATAAAATATATCAGGAAAAACCTTATGTCATTTAGTGTTCTTGCTGTCATATCACTTGCTTGTTTTGCTCTGTGCTCTTGAAAATGGGGAACATAAAGGCCCACACTATAGATGACAGGCACCTCACTCTGCTTATTTTCAGGGAGACACCAGCCAATCCAAGGCTACTTTAAGCTTTAGTTTTGTTCAGTGAACTGACTTCTGGTTTTATCAGCATCTTTGCCTATAAACTGTATCTTACCCCATTGGCCGCCAGCACATCCTCTGTTTCATCTTCTTTCATAGAAGATTGTATCTCAAAAGGATTGCCTCCGCTGATATACTGATCAAACAATGACATTGTAGCAGAGTCGGTTGCAGACGCTTGTTTACTTGGTGACATCGATGGGGAACGAGACTGATTCAAACACTTAAATTCCTACAGATAGGAGTGAGAAGAAAATTCAAGAGATTACAAAGTAAACTTTGAAACGGTTTATCAGGGGAAGTATATTTAAGATTGGGTTTAATCTGCAGTGTCTAGCCATCTAATGCCATCATACCACACAGCAGGGGAAGCCTGCCCTATTCCCTTAGAGTACAGATAATCCCTAACTGAAAGCATTCTGTGTCTGTGCAGCATTAATGTGATCAGTTTTCTTTTTCCGCAGTGGTGAGGTGAGGGAAGATGGAGTGCATTCTTACAAGCTCTGGGAGGCATTCGCCTAAGGGCTCATTCACATCCATGTGTTGCAACACTGTAGAAGCGCTGCATTGCAGCACACCATGACCCACAATAACGCACTGCGTGCCAAAAATGGTGCAGTTCCAATTTTATCTCCATTGTGGTACATTGCAGTCCATTTAAATGAAGGGGCTGCCTTGACATAACACAAGTTAAAGGACATAAGTTAAACACACCGCAACGGATTGGATGGATGTGAATAAGCCCTAAGTGAGCACCCTTCATTTTGAGAGTCCTAGGTTGCTCTAATCATCCTGCTGATGTTTCATTTGCCTATTTGCGGACCGACCGATCACAATATATTGCGGGCAAAGCATCGTACTAATATGTCGCTGCCTGCTTCCGAGTTTGGGGCACGTACACGCGCAGCTCCCCAATCCCCCCCTCCCCCCAACGACACCCACTGTGTTTGTACACAGCGGGAGTCTGTCAGCGAGTCCCTGCCAATGATTCATGGCTGGGACCTGCTGATTGATTGTGTACAATCACAGCCCAGAGCTCTGTGTTGACATTCAATACAGGGCTCTGTACAAAGGGAACAACCTCTCTGTTTCCCATCTCAGCGATGAGAAAGAGATCAGTTAGTAAAAGCAGCACATAATACACACATTACATATTGGAAGGCACACATTTAACCCTCTGATTGCCCTAGATGTTATCCCCTTCCCAGCCAATGTCATTAATACAGTGATAGTGTATATTATTATCATTGATCACTGTATTAGTGTCACTGGTGATATCAGTGGCAATTAGCCAGCTCCCTCCCAGCCTCAGTTAGTGTCAGATTGTCCACCACACTATTGCAGTCCCTTTATAAATCATTGATCACCGCCATTAGTGGTAAAAAAAAAAAAAAAAATTACAGACACCTGGCGTGTGTACAGATCTAGGCTCTGTTCACAAATGCCTGACACAAGTCACACCATACTATAGGCTCTTACCTTGTGAGTTGCTACAAAGTTGCAATCTATAGTCTGATTACTGGTGGGCGAGGAGACTGAGGAAACACTGCCTCTGGTCTGCAGCAGACTGATGACACGATCTCATTCCAGGCAGTCACTGACTGGAGCTCAAGCAAGGCATTCTTTTAATAAAAGGTGAAGCTTTCTTTTTTTTTTTTCAATGACGGTATACTATTGTTGTAAATTGTGACAGGTCAGTCACTTGTTTGTGCAGACTTGCAAAGTTACAAAAGGTTCCCTTCAATATAAAATGTTTATTTAAAAATCTTATAACCAGTAGCTTTTTTTAATGTAACTCTTATTTTCCGAAGGATTTGCTCAGCTTACAAATGACATAAGCACTTATAGCAATTTAGTTAAGATGCTGCATCCTAATAATGGTGTGTAACCCTGCTGCACGTTCATGAGGACAGGACAAGGATAATCCTTTCTCCAGTGTCTCCTTCTAATTTATTTTCTAGTTAAATCAGTAAGACATGGACACAATGTTGTAGAAAGACATTATGATGGCCGTCTCAGTGTCAGAAGTTCAATTTGTATATTAATCTTTAATATGTGGTGAAAGCGAGAGAATGGCGCTATAGATGGGAAGAAGAGGGCCAGAAGCAGTGATCATATTATTCATGTTCCTGGCCGCTGATGTTGTTTCTGAGCTGCTAACTCTCCTAATTGTGTATTTGGCCACCTGGCTAGCGGACATCGGGCTACATTGTTGTGCTTTACAAGAGATCAGAGGCTAACCCTCCTTCCAGGAAAGAGTTCCCACTCTTTATGCATTAATTGGGGATGACCACAGTTTATGGGGTTTGGTGATCAGTTTGCTATGGACTTCCTACTGGCCAATGCAGTCCCCTAAACCCCTCTCTTACCCCCTCCCCCCCTCCTCTTTTCTCCCCTTGACTCTATTCTACTTATTTCTGTTGGCACTAGTGTTTGGCACTGGAGGAGGTATTAGAAAACAGCCCCAATTTCCTTGATTCTCCATCAAACTGCAAGTGGGATGAGATGCTTTAGGCTCCCTAAAGTCTAGAAATCAGTTGGATTTGACATTGCACTTTTAATTTACGTGCTTTGCAAGCAATATCATTGTGATAGCCCCTTAAGAACTTATTTTGCCTAATTTTTTGGTTATGTAATGGGTTGCCTTTAAAGTATTTCTTGATTAGGTCATAATATATGGATATATGGATACATGTATTTGGTCCTATTCTTCAGCCAAGATAACATAACTGGTGGTTTCTGCTACAAAAACAGATATCTAGCACTTTTCGATGCTCAGGACCACAAAGAGGAGTTCTGTCACAAAACCTGCATTGATCTACTAGAGATCTGTCGGGGATCGTCGCGCCGCTGGTCCCGGCGCAGGCGCAGTACACCTCCCTGTACGCGAGCGCCGGGACTTGGCCGACCGCGGCAATCAGGTTCGCGCATGCGCAGTAGTGACCGCGGGCGCGCGCCTGGCACCAATGACAGCGCAGGGCGGGATATTTAAACGGCCCTGAGCTGTCATTCAGTGCCTTTTGGTCTTTTGTATCCTGTGAACCTGTGAACCTGTCTGAAGTAAGTTGCTGACCCGGATTGTGCCCTGACCTTGCTGTTTTCTCCTGTTTTGACCCTTGCTTGCCTGACCTCTCTCCTGTATGCCCCCTATTGGATCTGACCTGCTGTTGCTGACCTGGCGTGTGACCCGACTATTCTCTGCCCGCTGCTCTGTACCGCACCGTCCCCATAGTTACCGACCCGGCTTGTATGACCCTGCTCCTGCTCAGCCATCCATCCATCCATCCATCCGTCCCTCTCTACGGGGTCTCCAGACCTCCTCATACCTGGCTCTCTCCCGTGGGAGCCCCTGGCGAATACCCCTACCACTGACGGGTGTCCTCAGTAGTCACGACCTGGTCCTGGGGTACTCCAAGTCCATCCCCACCATCAGGGGCCCTGGTGAACAAGTACCCTGGGGCTTAGACTCCGTGCGCTGGGAACATCCGACCAGTGGAGTGCTAGTGGTACCGCCGGGCGGTCCCTTACAGTACCAAAAGGCCATGACTGAGCCTAGAGGAGGGCCCTCCCCGTTAGAGGAAATTTGCAGGCACCTAGCTACTTTGACGCAGGCCGTAACGGTCCTGCAGGACAGATGCATGCAGCTGGAGAATCGCATCCAGACTGGCTCTGTTTCTGATCCTGCCCCACAGGCCCCGGTTTCTGCACCCCCGGCCCTGGTAGCTCAGGAGCCAGCCTCAGGGGCTTCCGCCCCGCTCCCTATGGTAGAACCCCGAGTACCCCTACCGGAGCGTTTTCACGGGGACCGCACACGCTTCCGGTCATTCCGCGACTCCTGTCTCTTGTTCTTTGAGCTACAACCCCGTACCTTCCTGACCGAAAACGTGAAGGTAGGATTCATTATTTCACTACTACAGGGTGAACCCCAGGATTGGGCCCACCGGCTAAGGGGAAACAATGATCCTCACCTGGGATCGGTCAATAGTTTCTTTGAAGCAATGGCCATCTTGTATGATGACCCACAGCGGGCAGCCTCTGCCGAAGCGACCTTATATGCGCTCCGACAGGGCCGGCGGGCGGCAGAGGAATACGCCTCTGATTTCAGGCGGTGGATGGGGGACACACGCTGGAATGAGTTCGCTCTATTGCACCAGTTCCGTATGGGACTCTCCGATCCCTTGAAAGATGAGCTGGCCCGGGTGGAGGTTCCCGAGTCTCTAGAAGACCTTATTGCCCTGACAATTAAGATTGACCGAAGACTGCGGGAACGCAGGCTTGAGAGGTCCGGCCAGGGTCGCGGAAATACCTGGGGTCCATTCCTAGGCCCCAGCCCACCAACCCGACAAAGCATCCAGAACCCACCACCAGGAGATGTTCCGGAACCTATGCAGCTAGGTCTGGCACGGCCTAAATTATCACCGGAGGAACGCCAGCGCAGACGAGCCCAGAACCTCTGCCTTTACTGCGGTGAAGCTGGTCATATGGTGCGATCCTGCCCTCAAAAAATGAGTAAGTGCACCCGTTTTTCTTCCTTGTCTGTTAGCAATACCTGTCCTTCGCAATACTTAGTAGTGCCCCTCTCCTTTCAGCTCCCAGGAAAGATCGTGGAGGTGACAGCCATAGTTGATTCGGGGGCATGCAGCTGTTTCCTGGATCTTGAGTTTGCTCACCAACAGGGTATCCCTCTCCAACACAGACAGAAGGGCTTCAACATCTTTTTGGCTGATGGTTCCCAGATAAAATCGGGGGTAGTTAATCAGGAAACTCCCCCCATTGCCACTATCATTGCCAACCAGCACCAGGAGTTCCTCCGCCTGGACGCTATTGCATCACCTCTTTTCCCAGTCATTCTGGGGCTCCCATGGTTACGGGCCCATAACCCCCAGATTGACTGGGAGACCGGGTCAATCTCGTTCCCTTCCCCATACTGTCGGGAACATTGTCGCACTTCGGGCCCCGCGGGGCCCCGAGTTCTCCTTTGCTCCGAAGGAGACTCCGACTTGAAACAGGTTATTCCCGCAGCCTATCATGGGTTCCTGGATGTGTTCAGTAAGCGGGGAGCCGACACTCTGCCCCCCCACCGCCCGTATGACTGTCCAATCGACCTGTTACCAGGCTCTGAAATCCCTTTTGGGCGTATTTTCCCCCTATCTGAGCTTGAATTGGGGGCCCTGAAGGAATATATCGAGGACAGCCTCCAGAAGGGATTCATCCGCCCCTCCACTTCTCCAGCAGGAGCGGGAATCTTCTTCGTGGAGAAAAAAGACAAAACCCTGAGACCTTGTATTGACTACCGGGAGCTGAACAGGGTCACGATAAAAAATCGTTACCCATTGCCATTGGTACCAGAACTGTTTCAGAGCCTAAAGGCTGCAGTCATATTCACAAAACTTGATTTAAGGGGGGCCTATAACCTGGTACGCATAAGAGAGGGGGACGAGTGGAAAACTGCTTTCCGTACCCGGTTTGGCCACTTTGAATACTTGGTCATGCCATTTGGGCTGTGCAATGCACCAGCCACCTTCCAACACTTTGTGAACGACATCTTCAGGGATTTTTTGGATGTCTTCGTTATCGTCTACTTGGACGACATACTAATTTTTTCACCCTCTCTAGAGGATCATAGGATACATGTGGCGAAAGTTTTGGGGCGATTGCGGCAGCATGGGTTATATGCTAAGGCGGAGAAATGTTGCTTTGAGCAATCTAGCATCACGTTCCTAGGCCTGATTATCTCCACTGCGGGGGTCGCGATGGACCCCCAGAAGGTCTCTGCGATTTTAGATTGGCCTGAACCCACGGACAAAAAAGGTGTCCAACGGTTTATAGGGTTCGCGAACTTTTATCGGAAGTTCATCAAAAACTTCTCGGGTCTGGTCTCCCCCATTACCCAACTAACCAAACTTGGAACCCGGTTCAAATGGACACCAGAGGCTCAAAAAGCTTTCGAAGCTCTGAAAAAGCTGTTTACCTCGGCACCCATCCTGGGCCACCCGGACGCGGCCCTGCCCTACATCTTGGAGGTAGATGCATCGGAGAATGCGGTAGGATCCATCCTGTCTCAGCGGAAAGGCACCAAAGAGTTACTCCATCCCGTAGCATTCTTCTCGAGGAAACTCACCCCAGCAGAGAAGAATTACGATATCGGGGATCGAGAGCTGCTGGCTATCAAAGCAGCGCTAGAAGAATGGAGATACCTGCTGGAAGGTGCCTCACACCCTATATTGATTTTCACAGACCACAAGAATCTGGAATATCTGAGGACTGCCAAGCGTCTACGCCCACGGCAGGCAAGATGGGCCCTGTTCTTTTCCAGATTCAATTTTCATATTACTTACAGGCCCGGATCTAAAAATACGAAGCCTGACGCGCTATCTCGTATGTTTGAGGACTCCGAAGAAGAACTGGTACCCGACACTATCTTGTCCTCAGGGAACTTCTTGGCGCTCCAGTCGGACCTTCGCTCCAAGTTAATAGAAGCATCTACGGCCACACCAACCCCAGTTGGGGTATCCCTCCAGAACAAAGGGGGACTCCTGTGGAAGGAGGATTCTATCATGGTACCTGAGGAAGTCCGGACCCTGGTTTTGGGGCATTGCCACGATCACCCGCTGGCGGGTCACTTTGGCCCAGTCAAGACTCTGGAGCTTCTCCGGCGCTCGTTTTGGTGGCCAAACATGGCTAAGGATTGCAAGCGCTACGTGAGATCCTGTACCATCTGCCAGAAGAGCAAACCGTCAAGGAGCAAAGCCTGGGGGCTGTTGCGACCTTTGCCGATTCCCGAACGGCCTTGGCAGAAGATCGCGATGGACTTCATAGTCGAGCTCCCACCGTCACAAGACCACACAGCAATTCTGGTGGTTATTGATCGCCTATCCAAGATGGCTCACTTCGTGCCACTAAGGAAGACTCCGTCAGCAACTGAGACGGCGCGAATATTTATCCGGGAGATCGTTAGACTTCATGGAGTACCCGAGGACATCGTCTCTGATCGAGGGGTCCAGTTTACATCTAAGTTTTGGAGGGCTCTGTGCAAGGCCCTGGACATCAAGTTGTCCCTCTCCTCCGCGTTCCACCCTCAGACCAACGGTCAGACCGAGAGGACGAACCAGACCCTGGAGCAATACTTGCGTTGCTACACGTCTTTCCTGCAGGATGATTGGCTGTCTCTTTTACCCCTGGCGGAGTTCGCTTATAACAACGCAAGCCATTCGGCAACGGGGCAGTCCCCATTCTTTTCGAATTATGGGTTTCACCCTGTCTTTCTCCCTGACTTGGTCTCTGAATGCCCAGTTCCAGCCACGCAGGATGCGTTGACCTTCTTCTCCGTCAATAACAAATTACTCCAGGAAGCCATCGCTCGGGCCCAAGAGGACAATAAGAAGGAGTTTAACAAGAAACGAAGAGGGGATTTGGCGTTGCGGCCTGGGCAGAAGGTGTGGTTGGCCACAACCAACTTAAAGATGCTTTGTCCTTCGAAAAAATTGGGACCTAAATTTGTGGGGCCTTTTCAGGTAAAGCGGATGGTCAACGAAGTGGCATATGAGCTGATCCTTCCGGCCACATTCAGAATTCATCCAGTTTTCCATGTATCTCTGCTGAAGCCAGTGATCCCAGATGCCTTCCCAGAACGAGAATCCAGACCCCCTGATGCCATCACGGTCGAGGGACAAGAGGAATTTGAGGTGGAAACGATCCTTAAGTGCCGAAGAAGGGGGGGCCAGACCCAATTCCTAATTAAGTGGAAGGGCTATGGTCCTGAGGACAACTCCTGGGAACCGGCTCATAATGTCCACGCACCTAGACTAGTCCGGGAGTTTCTTCGTGATCACCCGTGGTGGAGAGATCGGGTGGGCATCCGGAGGTTGCCCGTAGGGGGGGGGCAATGTCGGGGATCGTCGCGCCGCTGGTCCCGGCGCAGGCGCAGTACACCTCCCTGTACGCGAGCGCCGGGACTTGGCCGACCGCGGCAATCAGGTTCGCGCATGCGCAGTAGTGACCGCGGGCGCGCGCCTGGCACCAATGACAGCGCAGGGCGGGATATTTAAACGGCCCTGAGCTGTCATTCAGTGCCTTTTGGTCTTTTGTATCCTGTGAACCTGTGAACCTGTCTGAAGTAAGTTGCTGACCCGGATTGTGCCCTGACCTTGCTGTTTTCTCCTGTTTTGACCCTTGCTTGCCTGACCTCTCTCCTGTATGCCCCCTATTGGATCTGACCTGCTGTTGCTGACCTGGCGTGTGACCCGACTATTCTCTGCCCGCTGCTCTGTACCGCACCGTCCCCATAGTTACCGACCCGGCTTGTATGACCCTGCTCCTGCTCAGCCATCCATCCATCCATCCATCCGTCCCTCTCTACGGGGTCTCCAGACCTCCTCATACCTGGCTCTCTCCCGTGGGAGCCCCTGGCGAATACCCCTACCACTGACGGGTGTCCTCAGTAGTCACGACCTGGTCCTGGGGTACTCCAAGTCCATCCCCACCATCAGGGGCCCTGGTGAACAAGTACCCTGGGGCTTAGACTCCGTGCGCTGGGAACATCCGACCAGTGGAGTGCTAGTGGTACCGCCGGGCGGTCCCTTACAAGATCATTTACTTTTTTATGGATAAAAGGGAAGCATCCTTCATTGTGCCTGTTAGATTGCTGCATTGGAGACAATAGGGTTGATTTACTAAAGGCAAATAGACAGTGCAGTTGCTCCTCTTAGTAAATGAGTTCCATCATCCGATCATGTGCAAGCAAAAATGCAGTTTTTTAAATTTTCCTTGCATGTGATTGGGTATTCTTTACAAAGTAAAGCTTTACCTCATTTACTAAGCTCTGGAGCAACTGCACTTGTAAAGTGCACAGTCTATTTGCCTTTAGTAAATCAACACCAATACCTCTACTGCTGTGAACAGCACTTAGAGTTGGGACTATAAATGTACCTCCCGAGGTATAAGACAAAAACAAATATCAGTACATAAAAGCAATATTTTATTAAACACATATATTAGTATCACAAACACACATCATAAAAAACTTATAGAATGAATAATGTTGCTTGGAATATGACCATATAACTGTTCAAAAGAGCACAAGGTACAAAATGTATATGTATACACAAACATATAATTTTTCTTTTTCTTTACTAACTTTGCCTCACAATTCACAGATCCAAAGCCCTGAGGAAGAGGTTTTTCCGCGAAATGTGTCGGCCATTTAAGCCTAGGATCTTTTGAACAGTTATATCGTCATATTCCAAGCGACATTATTCATTTTATTAGTTTGTTATGATGTGTATTTGTGATACTAATATATGTGTTTAATAATATATTGCTTTTATGTACTGATATTTGTTTTTGTCTTATACCTTGGGAGGTACATTTATATTCCCAACTCCAAAGGGCTGTTGTTTCACATTTATATTAAGGGATGGTACCTCCAGAGAGAATATTAACCCTACACCCATCCTCCACATATGCCTTTTGATTTCAATACCTCTACTGATCCAGCGAGGATGGTCAGGACCCAGACAACTGCTCATAAAAGCCATACCGAATTCGATAACTAGATCCAAGTCCCTGAGGAAGAGGTTTTTCCATGAAATGCGTTGGCCATTTAAGCCTAGGATCTTTTGAACAGTTATATCGTCATATTCCAAGCGACATTATTCATTTTATTAGTTTGTTATGATGTGTATTTGTGATACTAATATATGTGTTTAATAAAGTGTTGCTTTCATGTACTGATATTTGTTTTTGTCTTATACCTTGGGAGGTGCATTTATATTCCCAACTCCAAGGGCTGTTGTTTCACATTTATATTGAGGGATGGTACCTCCAGAGAGAATATTAACCCTATACCCATCCTCCATATATGCCTTTTGATTTCAATACCTCTATTGATCCAGCGAGGACGGTCAGGACCCAGACAACTGCTCGTAAAAGCCATACCGAATTCGATAACTAGATCCAAGTCCCTGAGGAAGAGGTTTTTCCGTGAAATGTGTCGGCCATTTAAGCCTAGGATCTTTTGAACAGTTATATCGTCATATTCAAGCGACATTATTCATTTTATTAGTTTTTATGATGTGTATTTGTGATACTAATATATGTGTTTAATAATAGATTGCTTTTATGTACTGATATTTGTTTTTGTCTTATACCTTGGGAGGTACATTTATATTCCCAACTCGAAGTGCTGTTGTTTCACATTTATATTGAGGGATGGTACCTCCAGAGAGAATATTAACCCTATACCCATCCTCCATATATGCCTTTTGATTTCAATACCTCTACTGATCCAGCGAGGATGGTCAGGACCCAGACAACTGCTCGTAAAAGCCATACTGAATTCGATAACTAGATCCAAGTCCCTGAGGAAGAGGTTTTTCCGTGAAATGCGTCGGCCATTTAAGCCTAGGATCTTTTGAACAGTTATCACGTCATATTCCAAGCAACATTATTCATTTTATTAGTTTTTTATGATACTAATATATGTGTTTAATAATATATTGCTTTTATGTACTGATATTTGTTTTTGTCTTATACCTTGGGAGGTACATTTATATTCCCAACTCCAAGTGCTGTTGTTTCTCATTTATATTAAGGGATGGTACCTCCAGAGAGAATATTAACCCTATACCCATCCTCCATATATGCCTTTTGATTTCAATACCTCTATTGATCCAGCGAGGACGGTCAGGACCCAGACAACTGCTAGTAAAAGCCATACCGAATTCGATAACTAGCGCCCAAAAACCTATAACGCACTTACGTGTAACTGTAATATGCTGAAACTGGACTTGACTGGGCACAGCTCCCATGTTTCATTTTCGAGGAACATTCGGAGCTCTTCAAGCCGTGTTCTGAAAAACAGATAACACGCTGCAATTAACGGAGGGCAGAAAATGACAATGACAACATGAAAACATTGTGAAAGTTCATAATGGCCTGAAACCTGAGGCCTAATCTCTTTTGACTGGAAAATGAATAAATTAGCAGTAACATGAAAATGCCTTGAACAGATGGGACAAAGAATCAGTGATTCGAGAGACACAGAGGACAGCAGAGGACTTAAACACTAAAAAGCTTTATTCTATCATTATATTTATCCTGTGCACTTTACCGAGTACAAAGGAAAATGACAATTCATTAATCTTTCAGAACCACCCAATTGAATTGCTTTTGAGGCGCCCTCTTAACAGAAAGGTTTTGGGGACTTGTACTACACAAACATATTGCTGCAAATAAAGAGAAACAAAAATTGCAATTATAATTGCGCTAAATTGGTCAAGACATACTAATGTGACTGCATGCTATCCCCCATCAACAACATACTATTGTCACATTAAATAAATCTAAAAAAAAAAAATGCACGGAGACCATATGCTCCAAAATAAAATCAGCACATGGTTTCTGATCATTTTTAATATGAAATAGTTTTCTTAACAGATAAGGACTAGTCTTTTTAGTTTATTTTTTTTAGATAACTAGAGATATGCTGGATGTAAATAAATTAATCAGTATCTAGTAATGCCTAAAGGCTGATCTTTAGGCTAATCTTATCTCCCCTCCTCCTCCTGCACCATAACCCCCCCCCCCCCCCCCGCCACCCACCTTCATATCTACAGTCTCCCCATCTAAATTAATCTAAATCCTTGGACACATGACAGGGTGTGTTACTATGGCTATTTGAGTGATTTTTGTATTTTTTGTAGCTTAAATAAATGGAATGAAGCATAGGCTAATTAATTTGTTGGGCTGGATCATGAAGCTTAGGACAGGAAATTATGTTGGCAGGAAGTAGGTGGAGGGAAAAACGGACCTGAATATAGCCGAGGACACAAAGGGGGTAGTTTTTTAAGCACTCCATAATAACATAACAAAAAGGAAGATCTGTGCCAAAAGAAACTTCACCTGAGGATGACACTATTGCCCAATTTCCTGCAATCACTCAAAGTAGAGCCTGGGGGTCTTAGTTGCCTAGAGAGATCATGAAGCCACTATAACCTGACCTAAGTAACTTTAGCGTATACCTATTGTACATAGATCATTGTTTACGCTCGTTCGCTAGGAAGTTTAGGTAGCATGTGCATGTGTTCTAGTTATAGATCGATCAGTCTTGTATTACATTCCGGAATTGTAAATAGTTTGTATGTACAGCATTTTGTATAGTAAAGCACATTAATACACTACAGAGATTTTATTTCTTCCTTGCGTTTACCGCAAAGTACCTTAACCTCCTTGGTGGTCTGATTATTTCCGATTTTTGGTGCTGAAAGCGGTACCATTATTTTGCATGGAAATATGTAGTTTTTTATTGTAGGCTGTAATATTTAGGAATAACTCACTGAAATCTGTCCGAACAAGAGTCCAGTAAACATCCCGGGTATGATAACATTTGAAACACGAAATCATAAATTATAATATAATAAATAATCATAAAAAATAATAATATAATAATATTACATTTAATTCAATAATATAATCAAACCAAAAACACTGAAATTTGAAATATAGCGCCAAGTTCGCGCATTGCTGAGCAAAGTCGCAAAATCGTTTTCAGTGTTTGATGACGAATTTCTCCACGAATCATTATCACTCAATTCTGCAAGTGGTTCTGATTTACTATCGCTGTTCTCTAGCCGGTCTAAACCCGCTTTTGACCTAAAGGGACACTTTTTGGACGCCGTGGACTAAGTTCTAATTCTAAGTTTCCAGGCAGAAAGAACATTCAAAATGCAGGCAGGGCACAGGACAGAGCACTAGGGACAAAATGTATGTGAAATGGGTTGAAACAGCAATGTTTTACTATGAAAAATCGTTTTGAAAAAAATGACATTTTTTAAAAATTTTCAAATTTCCCGCCGCCGCCGGCGGCGCCCGTACGTCCCGACGTCACAGGGACCGGAACACAGGAGCCGGATGACGGCATCTGCCGGAGGAGATGGCCGGGGACACTGCAGGGGACACATCGCGGGAGCGCAGGACAAGGTAAGTGCTGCAGGGACTCCCTATGCAGCGCTGCATGGTAAGCCCGAGTGTAGCTCGGGGTCACCGCTTTTGGTACTGACATTTTACCCCGAGCTACACTCGGGAATACCGTTAGGGAGGTTAAAAGAACTGTACTGCAGATTCACTGTTGATTCTCCTGGTGGGTACTGATTTTTTCCCACCGAAGAAGGATAACATTTTGGGGAAATGGTTTAAAGATGTAGATGCACGTTTAGGGGATATAGCAGGTAAAGGGAAGTTGGGTACTTTTCCAGATTTAAAGAGTAAAAGAGTTATTTGTTTCATTAGATGAATTGAGATATTGTCAGCTAAGACATTTTGTTGCGAATTTGCCCCAACCACTGAGGATGACGGAGGACAAGCTCCCATTTGAAAAAAGATGTTGGGTTCCAGTATGGCGCCAAAGCATGTTACTTCTGGGATATATAAGATTCTTGTTGAATTGGGGGGGGGGGCGCAGGTCCTCTGCTGTTGTTAGAGAAAAGGGAAAGGGAACTGGGAACAAAAATGAATGAATCACAGAAAGATAAAATGTTTAAACTAACACTATAATCGATTAACATGAACACGGTTGAAATGAATCATAAATGTTTAACGAGGTGGTATTTGACACCGAGTGTTGTACATAAACAATGAGTGCAAGTCTCACCATTATGAGGGGAAGTGGATTTAAGGGAACAATGGCACATATATGGTGGGATTGTCCAAAAATACGGGGGTTTTGGCAAGATGTAATCCAGTTCATACAAGAGATATTGGGGACAACCTTTCAGAAGGATCCGTAGGTGTGTTTTGTTTTATAGGACAGAAGCACAAGTGAAGCAGTATAAAAACAGTGTATTATACCACCTAATCAGTGCGGCTAAAGGGCTTATTCCAAAACTTTGGCAGTTTCAGGAGCCTCCAACAATAAGGGACTGGTTAGACAGGGTGGAATATATAAATAGGATGGAGTTATATAATAATTCAAGCACATAAAGCAAAGGCCAATTGCGGACTTTAGAGGCACTTGGACATAAATATTTTTTAGAAAAACACTTAATTATAGGAATGTATACCATACACATCAGTTACATACATGTTATTCCGCTAAGAATACAAGACTCCCATATAGGGGGGTTAGTGGGATTGCAAAATTTAGGTTAATGTTTGTATTTTGGATGTAAATGATACTTTGCTGGGCTTTTGTAAAGGAAAAAAGTTTAATAAAAGATATAAAAAAAAATAAAATATATATATATTAAAAAAAGAACTGTACTGCAGAATATTTCTTCTCGGATGGTTCACATAGCTCTTTGGTGACATGGAAGCTTCACATTGGCTTCCATCAGAGTGATCCTGATGTGTATGTGTGATACTGTTGGACTAATAGAAGCATGGTGTTTGTACTGTCAGATATAAAATAAAGTGAGTCCTCCTTCAACCAGGCTATTTTGAAAGAAAGGTATAATGTAGGTGTAGGTATAGGTAGACCTTGTTTTAGCCCCAAGCTGCTGCCTCTCTGATAGCTTCAAAGACTGCACTGAGTGCATGACAAACTCTAAGGTGGATAACTGAGGTGTGCCCAGTACACAAGTTCATGACACTCAGGGGTATAATTAAAACGTTTCCTTATTCAGAGCATCAGGTGAAGCCAACACGTTTCATAGGAAATGCCTCCCCTTTTGCTTTTTGCAGAGTGATCCTCATAGGGTTTTGAAGACTTCAAGTGGTAGTGTCATAGCACTAGCAGCAGCAACAAGAACAACACTAGTTGGCATATTTCAGGTCTGCAAGTGCAGAAGGAGGAATCAGTTAGACAGTCTATTATGCATGGCCTGCCTTGGTCATGAACTCAGGAAAGTCAGGTCCCAAAGGTAACAAAGGTGCACAGAGGAGGCTTTTTGGCTAATATTGGTAAAAGAGGACACCTACTGAGCGACATATCAGACTGGATGTCGCTCCACTTCCTTAAACTGAACCTCTCCAAAACCGAGTTTCTTGTCTTCCCCCCAGCCCGGACACCACCCCCCATGACTTCTCCATCACATCCAACAACGCCACCATCAAACCCGCCCCGCAGGCCAGAGTACTTGGTGTCATTCTGGACTCCAACCTATCCTTCCAGCCCCAAGTCCAATCTTTAACAAACTCGTGCAGACTTCACCTCCGCAACATCGCCAAAATCCGCACGTTCCTAACCCCAGAAACCACTAAACAGCTCATCCACTCCCTCCTCAAATCACGACTCGACTACTGCAACTCCCTCCTCACTGGCCTGCCTCGCCGCTGGCTATCCCCGCTTCAGTCGATCCTGCCAGACTCATTCACCTTTCCAACAGCTCCATTTCCGCCACCCCCCTCTGCCAATCCCTCCACTGGCTTCCGATTGCGCAACGGATCAAATTTAAAATCCTAACACTGACGTACAAAGCCGTCCACCATACTGCCCCGTACTACATCACTGACCTAATATCCAAGTACCACCCAGCACGCACACTCCGCTCCTCACAAGTCCTCCTTCTCTCTAGTTCCCTGGTCTCCTCCTCCCATGCCCGCCTCCAGGACTTCTCCAGGGTGTCAACCATCCTCTGGAACTCCCTGCCCAACCCATCAGATTATCACCTACTCTCCTCTCCTTTAGGCGCACCCTGAAAACCCATCTCTTCAGGGAAGCCTACCCCACCCCCTGCTAACTTGACCGACCTCCTCCACTCTTCCCACCACTCCATCCCCCACCGCTATCTCCTCCTGTGCCACTATCCCCTCCCTCCTAGATTGTAAGCTTGAAAGAGCAGGGCCCTCGATCCCCTCATGTTTTGCATTGTATTGTTGTTGTTCTGTCACATGTTCTGTCTCCCTTTGTAATGTACAGCGCTGAGTGAACTATTGGCGATTTATAAATACTGTATAATAATATTAATAATAATCTTGTGGTGTCTATTCTTAAGCAGTACCTGGGGTAGAATTTTTGTGAGACAGAGGCACAGATTAGCAGCTCTGGCTTCACAGAGACCTGCCCTGAGCCACAGCTATAAGGAGGGATCAATTAGAAAAAAGCTGTCATCCCAGGTCATGGCCATGAATGCATATAAAAATCTTGTCAGCAAGTAGTATTAGTTGGATTTACAGCTGCCTGATCACTTTTACAGCATTGTGAAGGACCTCCCACTATCCCATCACCACTAGCGTTGGTTCCCGGACTCCCCCGTTTCTCTGGGGAGCCTGGGACCATGGTAAGCAGCCAGGACAAACTTCACAAAGAAGAGATCGAGGTACATCCGCTCCCCCATCTTCTCTGTGACGAATGAACCTGGAAATGACAACGATTTTGTCACTTTAGGTTTCAGAGTTGTCATTCCTTGGCTCTTATACCCAGGGAAGCAGCTAATGGTCTGTGCTTGGTTAGCCTTTTGGGGGGCAAAGAAGACATCAGGGGTCTGATAAATCCCTATTGTCTCCACAAAGAGTACCTGTTACCTGCTCAAAGCCATCACAAGTTAAATTTAAAAAAAAAAAAAAAAAAGAGTAAAAAAATACATTCAATTAAAATAAAAGTAAATAAAAAATGTAAAAGCAACCCGGTCTTCCCGTACATACGCTTAAATGTAAACACACACGTAAGCCTGGCACACATATGTGAAATTATTGCACCCCACACATGAGGTATAGCTGTGAACTTCGGAGTAAAAGCAATAATTCTAGAACGATAAATCACAATTATTTCTAAACCAATAACCTGTAAAAGTTTTTAAAACATCACTCATGGTCAATTTTAGGTACCGTTGTTTGTTGCCATTTCACGGGCATGCACAATTTATCATGACATGTTTGGTATCTATTTTACGAAAAAAAAAATTATATTTTGTGTTTGTGTGCACTAAAATTAATTTTACTGTATTATTTCACATGTTGTAAATGGCTATGCAAATGTTGTGTGAAAAAAATTGTGCCGCAGCCAACATTTTATTCTCCAGATCCTCTGCTTTCAGAGATTATAGAAGTTTAGGAGTTCTAAGTAATTTTCTAGCATAAAATGCTGATTTCAACAAATATTTAAAAAATTTCCCCGGACAGCATGTGGTTAATATCGCTTTACCCAAACAGTAGCAATGGGGGAAAGAAATACTTCTACAGGAATTAAGGTCTGCTGTAAAAACTTATTGACAGGATTATTTACTTTAAAATTCTCACTTTCCAAGAATATAAATATATAAATAAAAAGACTATATATTCCTTGCACAGTAATTTCCTGGAAGATTTGTATATATTTTGTATAAACAAACCCTTACCCAGCTAAAAACTCTTACCACGTATACTGTGTTTCCGTTTATAATGCACATCCAAGCTGATCGCTCTCCCTTTGCTTCCTTTATACTACAAGAATTCATTATTGATTGAAAAGGACAGCAACTGGGATTCAGATGTACGGGCAGGCATCGGGGAATACACATTAAGCTGCCTGATGAGATTTCCTGCTAGCGTCAGTCAGACTCAGAACCTAGAAGTGCCTACGCTGGCAATATTGCAGCTCAGGGAAAACTCTGGGGTTTCAATTAATTCCTTTGTTTAGGAAATAGAAGTCCAATGCTCCAATTACTTATGCAAAGTCTCATATATTATATTTCCATAGCTGTTGAATATTTTATTTACATTTAAAGTGTAATTCCAGACATTTTTTTTTTACATTTTGGATAGAATGGGGAAGGGTAAAAACATCTATCAGGTTTTTAACTACTGGCTATGTCTCTGTTGGAGTTGTACCCTCACGTCCTGTACCAATGACACATTAGGAAGCATAGGGAATTTCCTCAATGAGGACACAGAAGGCATTAATACTTTGACAGGTACTAAGTCTAACTCACTTCTATCCAAAACAAAGAAATACATTTTTGCTAGTGTTTATCTTTAAAGCAAAATGAAAGGCAGATATAAAAGACCCAAAAAAATCCACTTATGCATTCATTTAAAAATCAACAGTCTGAACGATGAAGAAGCAGGGAGATTCTCAGGTACAGCTTCCTCTCCAGCAAGCAGCACTGTATTGATATTATCATTTTTCTTCCCAAATCTCTTGCGATTAGCAGTAAGAGACAGCAGTATATTTGATGATCTCATAATTCAGATATACAGCTATGAGGTTCAAGGTACATGAGTGCCTAGGCACAGGAAGTGCACAGTTGCGGGGTAGCTGCAGAACGGCACCATTCACTTGAATTGGATGTATTCGGCAGGCAGTAGCACCCGCCAAAGTGATAGGGGTGACAATTCCTTCTGCAGCCGCCAAGCAAAGTATCACGGCCACTGCACTGCCTCTGCAGCTAAAGGGGGTAGCTGGTGGGGGGGTTATTTGAAAAATGCAAAACCACTGCATTTTACCATCCTCCAACCCCTAGTGTGAAGAAGCCCTTACAGTTGGTTTTTAAGAGCATTACAGGTATTTTAAAAGGTGCTTTTTCATGTGGTTCAATCTTCAGGAGTTTGTTTCCTGGGCTGAGCAAGGAGAGGAGAGCAGTTCTATAGGAAAGGCATTCTTCAGGTGTAAAAAAAAATATTTTTGGAGCATATGGTGTAGAGCAAAAGGGTAACTGAATGTACAAGTGTGAACAGACAAAAAGGCACAATTAGAAAGAATGGGATTCTGTGTAGTCAGGCATCTGGAAATAAGCCGAAAAATGCACAAGTGATTGACGCTAAGTTCTACTTGAAGCACCCAGAAGTGACAACACGCAGGTAGGGAGACTTCAGGCAATGGTTGCAATACAAATTGCCCTCTCCCCATCTGTACTCTATACACCAGGAAAGTCATTCCTGACACACCAACCACAAGCAGCAGAGCCCTACTCAATCCTTACTGTTCTAGTTCAGCAAAGACTGTGCAAAAATGCCATTTGTAAATCTTTTATAATGATGCAAGTACAAGTACCTTTTTACCTGCCTTGAAATTGAGATATGTGCCTTTTCCAAACCTATTATGTGACCTACTGCTTTGCATTAGCTGCAACTTTGCACATAACATCCATTGTGGCCAAAAACTGAACGTAGGACTGGCTTGTTACACAAATGGCACATCACCAGGACTCACCTGTGATAGTTTTTAAAATAGTTGACACTTTGCTTTCTTATGGATTCCTGTAAGACTTCTGATTTGCTGCCACAGAATTCCTCTCCCACCTGCATTAGTCTTAGGTAGAAACAAAATAAATAAGTCTCATATTAAGTCCTGTAAAGTCCTATATAAATTACATTTTTTAAAGATCAATCCAGACAAAAATCTATTTTCAAGCAATTACAATAGTCCATCTGCAACCAGACACTGGCTCTATTAAATTTCCTTTACACTCCCACTCTCCTACATGATAAAAAATGGAACTCTCGGCTGGCCACAAAAATAAATAGTGACAGTTCCTCCCTCCCACATATACAAGATTTACTGTTCGTTTAGTTACATAGTTAGTCTGGCTGAAAAAAGACAAAAGTTCATCCAGTTCAAGCATTAAAAAAAAGTTATAATCCTATACCCACGGTTGATCCAGAGGAAGGCAAAAAAAAAACAGCAAAGCATGATCCAATTTGCTCCTGCTGGGAAAAAATTCCTGATCTCCCGAGAGGCAATCGGGTTCTCTCCAGTAGAGTGTATTTCTTACCTTACTCCATGGTCCATGGCTCCCTCCTTGCCAGACAACCAGTCCCCAGAAGCCACTACCTTTCCCCAGTTGGCATTCCTTTTTCCCATTTCATCACATACAATACAGAACCAGATTCCAACAATGGCATTCAGGACCTGTCCACATTCTGGGGCAGGTGAGGAAAAGATTGGAGGTGAAATGCCCCCTAGACTAAAAAAGCAGGATATCCTGTATATATAGTGAGGTGGGTCCCTTTAAAGGAAACAAATCAGCATCTATAGCTGATCTGCTCCTGAATACACTGAATCGTTGACCAAGAACACTCCTGGACTAAGTGTAATTCTTGATTGATAAGAAAGCATTAAAGAATAGGCAAAACACTCAAATCAATAAAAAGGGGTTTAAAGGATCCTGTGAGGAAAATAATGTAAAATTTATCTAAACCCTTTCATACTAAAATCTAAAAAAACTAACACTTCCATGTACAACCCCACCCCATGCAGTGGTGATGCTAATGTAGTTGATCCTTTTTTTTTTACACCTTGCTAGCTGTCACATGCAGCTGCCACTGACTGGTCCAGTTTGTTTTAACAATCTGGAACCAATCAACTGTTATACCTGATCCTGTGATCACAGCTATGGCATAATGATCCCATGCAGGCTAAAAGTTAATTCACAAAAAATAAGGTTTCAGTCAGCTGATGCCATTGCACCCTGAAGATGGCAGTGTATTGCAGTTTATTACTGCAATTGTAAGATAGGATTACAGTATTTAAAAAAAAAATTGATTATACAGTGAGGAACAGAAGTATTTTGAACACCCTGCGATTTTGCAAGTTCTCCCACTTAGAAATCATGGAGGGGTCTGAAATTCACATTGTAGTTGCATTCCCACTCTGAGAGACAGAATTTTAAAAAAAAATTCAGGAAATCACATTGTATGATTTTTAAAGAATTTATTTGTCTTGCACTGCTGAACATAAGTATTTGAACACCTGAGAAAATCAGTGTTAATATTTGGTACAGAAGCCTTTGTTTGCAATTACAGAGGTCAGACGTTTCCTGTAGTTCTTGACCAGGTTTGCACACACTGCAACAGGGATTTTGGCCCACTCCTCCACACATATCTCCTCTAGATCTGTCAGGTTTCGGGGCTGTCGCTGAGCAACACGGAGTTTCAGCTCCCTCCAAAGATGTTCTATTGGATTTAGGTCTGGAGACTGGCTAGGCCACTCCAGAACCTTGATATGCTTCTTACGGAGCCACTCCTTGGTTATCCTGGCTGTGTGTTTTGGGTCGTTGTCATGGTGGAAGACCTAGCCATGACCCATCTTCAATGCTCTGACTGAGGGAAGGAGGTTGTTGCTCAATATCTCACAATAAATGGCCTCATTCATCCTCTCCTTAATACAGTGCAGTCGTCCTGTCCCCTTCGCAGAAAAGCACCCCCAAAGCATGATGTTACCACCCCCATGCTTCACAGTAGGGATGGTGTTCTTGGAATGCAACTCATCCTCCTTTTTCCTCCAAACACGACGAGTGAAGTTTAGACTAAAAGGTTCTACTTTGGTCTCATCTGACCACATGACTTTCTCCCATGCCTCCTCTGGATCATCCAGATGGTCATTGACAAACTTCAAATGGGCCTGGACATGTGATGACTTGAGCAGGGGAACCTTCCGTGCAATGCGTGATTTGAAACCATGATGGCGTAGTGTTCTACCGACAGTGACCTTTGAAACTGTGGTCCCAGCTCTCTTCATGTCATTGACCAGCTCCTCCCTTGTAGTTCTGGGCTGATTCCTCACCTTTCTTATCATCAGGTGAGATCTTGCATGGAGCCCCAGTCCGAGGGAGACTGACAGTTGTTTTTAGCCTCTTTCATTTTCTAACAATTGCTCCAACAGTTGATCAATTTTCACCAAGCTGCTTGCCAATTGCCCCGTAGCCCTTTCCAGCCTTGTGGAGGTCCACAATTTTGTCTCTGGTGTCTTTTGCCAGCTCTTTGGTCTTGCCCATGGTAGTAGTTGGCGACTGACTGACTGTGGGGTGGTCAGGTGTCTTTAAAGAGCTCAGACAGGTGCTACTAAGTTAGATTAATGAGTGGAGTAGAAGTGGACTTTTTAAAGGCACAGTAACAGGTCTTTGAGAGCCAGAATTCTTGCTGTTTCTTAGGTGTTCAAATACTTATGTTCAGCAGTGCAAGACAAATACATTCTTTAAAAATCATACAATGTGATTTCCTGAATTGTATTTTTAAATTCTGTCTCTCAGAGTGGGAATGCACCTATAATGTGAATTTCAGACCCCTCCATGATTTCTAAGTGGGAGAACTTGCAAAATCGCAAGGTGTTCAAATACTTCTGTTCCTCACTGTATGTTGTTTCACATTTTATCCATTTCTTGCCTATAATGTAAAGTAGAAGTAAGGAATGTATTTAAAGAAAGTACCAAAACAATAATGACCAATGATGCTTGAAATAAACGTGTAAAATTATTTTGATAGGCAAATTAGCCATAGAAATATAGCCTAGCTAAGCAAAACATACTTGTGCTGCTAAAATGGGCCTGGACAATATTTATGACCTCTGGACACAAAAGGGTTAAAAACATGCAGGCTACATGAAATGTAGGCCTTTTGGATCATCTATCTATCCATCTATATATCTCAATAACATATGTGTAATTCATGTGGCAATTCCAGCAGGTGAATATTTCATAATTTTTTTCAAAGAAACAGAAGATTGATTCTGTAATGTTCCTTAATTCATTTCCTTTTATATAGACTCTTCTGTAGGAGATGCAATCAAAAATAGCAAAAAGTATGTTTCAAAAAGAAATTTGAAAAAAAATAAAAGACTACTTTCCATATGAAATACTATGTGAAGTTGCACCATGATTTACTAGCAGTTACCACTCTCACTTCATGTTGTTTTCAAGTGCCCTGAGACACCAGAAAGCTGGGATACTCCAATATACCAATACCAACTTTACTTTCTAAAGCACTCCATACCTCACTGTTGGCTACTTTGTGTGTTCATCATATGTAAGACCCTGGAGTTCCAGGGCTAAAAAAAAAACCCGTGAGGTGGCACAGGCAATGGGGAACTACAATAGTTTGCTTTTGGTTCCAAGTGAAGATTTACAAATCTAACATGGAAAGGGTTACTTATAGTAAAGGTAGGTAAAAGTAAACACTAATAGAGAAAGGTTGTCTAATTGTTGGTGTATTTTGGTTTACTATTACTTTGGTAGACCTAAACTCCTTCAAAATTTTATTGCAAGCAAATAGCGATATCTATATCAAATAATATAAACTAATACAGTGGGGATCGAAAGTTTGGGCACCCCAGCTAAAAATTTGTATTAATGTGCATAAAGAAGCCAATGAAAGATGGAAAAATCTCCAAAAGGCATCAAATTACAGATTAGACATTCTTATAATATGTCAACAAAAGTTAGATTTTATTTCCATCATTTACACTTTCAAAATAACAGAAAACAAAAAAATGGCGTCTGCAAAAGTTTGGGCACCCTGCAGAATTAATATCTTGTACTGCCCCCTTTGGCAAGTATCACAGCTTGTAAACGCTTTTTGTAGCCAGCCAAGAGTCTTTCAATTCTTGTTTGAGGTATCTTTGCCCATTCTTCCTTACAAAAGTCTTCCAGTTCTTTGAGATTTCTGGGATGTCTGTCACGCACTGCTCTTTTAAGGTCTATCCATAGATTTTCAATTATGTTGAGGTCAGGAGATTGTGAAGGCCATGGCAAAACCTTCAGTTTACGCCTCTTGATGTAATCCCCCGTAGATTTCGAGGTGTGTTTAGTATCATTATCCATTTGTAGAAGCCATCCTCTCTTTAACTTCAGCTTTTTCACAGATGGCATCAAGTTACCATCCAAAATTTGCTGAAATTTTATGGAATCCATTTTTCCTTCTACTCGTGAGATGTTCCATGTGCCACTGGCTGAAACACAACCCCAAAGCATGATTGATCCAACCCCATGCTTAACAGTTGGACAGAGGTTCTTTTCATTAAATTCTGTGCCCTTCTTCTACAAACGTACCTTTGCTCATTCTGGCCAAAAAGTTCAATTTTAACCTCATAGGTCCACAGAACTTGTTTCCAAAATGCATCAGGCTTGTCTATATGTTAATTTGCAAAGTTCAAACGATGATTTTTGTGGTGAGGACGTAGAAGAGGTTTTCTTCTGATGACTCTTCCATGAAGACCATATTTGTACAAGTATCTCTTTATAGTGGAATAGTGTACCACAACTCCAGTGTCTTCCAGATCTTTCTGGAGGGATCGTGCAGTCAAAACGTGGGTTTTGACTTGTTTTTCTCACAATCCTGCGAGCTGTTCTGTCTATTTTTCTTGGTCTTCCAGATCTTGCTTTAACTTCCACTGTTCCTGATGACTGCCATTTCTTAATTACATTCCGAACAGAGAATATTGACATTTGAAAACGCTTTGCTATCTTCTTATAGCCTTCTCCAGCTTTGTGAGCGTCAACTATTTTCAGTTTCAGTTTTCTAGACAACTGCTTAGAAGAACCCATGGTGCTGATTGTTGGGGCAAGGTCAGATGAGTCTGGGCATTTAAAACCTTTGAGATTGACATAACCTGGTCTTCCCAGACGATGATTGAGAACAATCCATGTCACTGGCAGGTCTCAGCTTTGCAAAGGGGGCAGTGCATGCTATAAATTCTGCAGGGTGCCCAAACTTTTGCAGACGCCATTTTTTTTGTTTTCTGTTATTTTGAAAGTGTAAATGATGGAAATAAAATCTAACTTTTGTTGACATATTATAAGAATGTCTAATCTGTAATTTGATGCCTTTTGGAGATTTTTCCATCTTTCCTTGGCTTCTTTATGCACATTAATACAAATTTTTAGCTGGGGTGCCCAAACGTTCGATCCCCACTTATGTATTATAATTGCATACAGAGATATATTTAACTCTATTTGCAGTCTATTTGAGAATAAGCTAAAAAAAACACTAAAAAAAACCAATATTTCCAGCATGGCACTTTGCACTTTATATACACAACTCATTTTGTATAACTATCATTTTTCTTTATAGATTTAAACAGTTTTGCAAGTACATCGTCTGTAGCAAGTTAGTTACTAATATTGCTTGTACATATTATGATGTATTTGCGGACTCAATAATAAAGTGCACGTTTCTCACAATGTGGCCAGTAAAAATGTTGCCCCAGTACTCAAGGTATTATTCCACAATCATAACTATGGATGCATAAATAGTTGGTATAGGTCTGGTGAATTATTATGAAATTAGAGCCCTGTAATGCTAAGGAAGTATCCTTGTTGACTCCAGATACTGTATGAATTTCAGTACTAATTCATGGGTTATAGGTGTTTACATCTTTGTGGCAAGGTATACACCAGGTCCAATTCTTGCAATTGTATAATCTCAAGAACGTCCTAAAAAAAGGTCTCTATTTTCAGCCATTGTAAGGATAGTTGATCATGGGAAATGAAAGGTGGTGGGAAGACATCATGCACCTATTATGAAGTCTCATAGCAGTTCAAAAGGACTCTTCTGTTGAAAGGCCCATGTAAGGACCTCATACATGCTATATATGTGCATTGCATGGGATGGTTTCGGTCGCTTATGGCAGAATTACAATGGTCACCTTGGGAGGGTTCACAATATAAAAACTATTTAACTAGGAGAGTGGCCTCCAAACTACGACCCGGGGGCTGGATGTGGCCCTTTGCTTGTGCTTATCTGGCCCTTGGGGCACTTTTCCCCCCACTGATCCAAGACACTATTCCTCCCGCTGACACCAACAAGGGGGCATAATTCCTGCTACTGACATCAACAACAGTCACTATTCCTCCCATTGACACCAACAATGGGGCATTTTTCCTCCCATTGACACCAACAATTGGGCACTATTCCTCTCACTAAAGCAAACTATAGGGCACTATTCCTCCCACAGACACCAACAATGGGGCTCTATTCTAACCACGGACACCAATGATGGGGCACTATTTCTCCAACTTACACCAAGAATAGAGCACTATTCCTCCGCTAATGCCAAAGATGCATTGTTTACTCCCAATGAAGCAGGACAATTTCTACTCCAAATGGCCACAGTCTAGCCCCCCCTAAAGTCTGAAAGCCAGTAAACTGACCCTTTGTTTAGAAAGTTTGGAGACCCCTGAACTAGGACATTCTTGGGACTATACAATTCCAGTTCCAAATGTTGGACCTGGTGTATACTTTGCCACAAGGAAGAAGATGTAACCAACTACTGCCTATGAATTAATACAGTTCCTGATGTCAAGTAGTGTACTTCATTAGCATTACAAGGCTTCAACTTCATTATAATATAAATTATTTGGATTACAAGAAACATGCTACTATATTTATGTGTTGCAGTGTATTCACTGAAGAAGAATGTGGAATTCCAGTCAAATACTAACTAAGCCTAAACCTACCCCCACCCTCATTCTAAGCCTATTCTATCTACCCTGTGAAAGGAAAGCTCTGTATACTTACCTATTCTGAGGCAGTTTTGGTCTGGTCTCATGATCAGGTCCTAGCGCTGGCTTCAGTGTAGAGGAGGGACAACAGCCAACAGATGCGCCATAGTAAGCCTATGGGTGATTTGGTTGCCCAGGCTCAGCAGCTGTTGTCTGAGATCTCTCCTCTTCACCAAGTCGGCTGCTGGAGAGATCAAATGACTTGACCGGATTGCCCTCAGCATAGGATAAGTATACACTTCTTTCTTTTACATGGTAGTTAGAATAGACTTAGAATGGAGGAGGGGGAAAGAGTAGATTTAGAGTTAGTTAGTATTTGTCTATACCTCCACTTTAATTATTACTGAGGCCACGAAAGGGTCATAAGGATATACAGCAATACAGGATAACAACACATCCTAATATTAATCTGTAACACTACTATGTCGAAATTCAGCTTCAGAGATTTTGTTGGAAACAAAGATTGTTCTCCGTATTCAGTGGTGAGATATAATGAAGTTTTAAGTATCAGTGACCCGAGGGTTCACAAAAAGACACTTGTTGCACACTCGGAACCTACTTACAATTATGCAACTATGATGGATCTAAATATGTACCTAGAAGATTTAGAACAAGCACTTTATATCTGGGCCTGGGTGTCATCTAAGAATATCTATCTTGCTATAGAATGGGCTGTCTTAATGCAATGCACGTTGATATAGTGTGAGTGGACTTGGTCACTCACCTGCTAATTATATCCAGGACCACGATGAAGTCGTCATATTTGAAGTTGGACATATCCGTTCCAAGAAGGTATGTTTTTACTTTCAGCTGAACATCCTTGAAACCACAGTGTAAAACATTAGTTAATACAAAGTAGCAGTGCAGATAATGGTCTGAGGCACTGTGCCTGACATCACCAATATGTTTGTTTTCTTAGTTATAGGAAGAACATTTCTTTGACATTCTGTCTCTTTCTATAGCACAGATATGGGCTCGCTGATGTTAACTTCAGATAATGCTATATAGCAAGTAGAGAAAAGGAATCAAAGCTGTAGTATGCTATCCACCTCCAATGCATTCACTGGAGCAAAGAATAGTTGAAATCATGGCAGAAAAATAAAAATGTAGGAAAAGGGCATGTATGAAAAGAACATGGTAGATCTTTTGGACATGACATACAAGCACACTTGGAATGAACTCTGATTGGGAAAGGAGAAGCTCTGTCCCTAAGGTTGAAAGCACTGAGTATAAGTAGTCTGATCCACTTGGCAATGGCGGGGCAAGAAGCAGAAGGTATTCTAAGAGAGCCTGTGGGGGGATGAAAATGGACAGGGACATTTTTTTGGTGAGTTTTGGAGGAGGACAGAGGTAAGCAAGACAACATCCCTATTCAGGTGGAACAAAGAAAACATCTTGAGTAGTTCTTGGTCTTAATACCACCTTGTCTCTGTGCAGTACAAGGAATGGCTCCTTACAAGAAAGGGCTGCCAGCTCAAAAACACGCCAGCAGACATAATGATTACTAGGAATGCAACCTTACATGTGATGCCTCCTAAGGGGATATATCTCTTATCAGCTCAAAGGAGGGCAGAGGGTCTCTGGAGCAAAGGGAGCACCAGGTTCAGTACATAGGAGGTTGAATAGGGGGATTATTATGAGCAATTTCCTGAAGAAAAGTTGTGATTAAATACAGAAAAGCAAGTGGTTTATAGAAAAGAATGCATACTGTACAAAGAAAAGAAAGTAGGCTACACAACCATAAGGCTATTACTTCATACAAAATATTTAATCACAAAAATTATAAAGATAAAAATTCAATGCATCCCAGATGTGTGACCAAAAAAACCCACCCCACTATACCCTAGGACCCCTCAAAGATGACCAATCCCACCCTAACCCGAGACATCATGAAATACCCCCCCTGGTCCCCCCAAACCCCCTGGAGAGAGCTGGGGTATAACACTCGGCCCTAACTATTCCCTCACCGCCCAAGCTGGTAACCTAGTTCAAAAACACCACACAGGTTCAACCGGAGCCAGTCCCAAAGCCTATCTGTGACAGTAATGAACAGAAAGTGTCATTGGGTACGGGCTTCAAGTGTGGGGGCCAACCTGGACTACACTGCAGCCCTGGAGGCCCTCCTATAAACCATGACTGCAAGGGGCCAAGGAACTGCTACCCAAGAACCTATATGCCATATGGCCAGTTGAAATTTGTTATGATGAAAATGTCCATGAGTAGTACAAAACTGGAAGGAACATAATATATCAATGTGATGCAGAAGAGAGTGAATATAAAAAACAGGGTCACAGGGTCACGTGGCTTCCTCAGGGGGATTTGAATACCAAAGGATAAGGCACTATGTGGACATTCATGTTTTTCATGTATCAACTGGAGGAATAAAAAGGAGAGGAGGAAACAGGAGAGAGATCCCTGCAGGATAAGGGGAGAAATCCTCAACCATCCATCCTTCACTCTAAACCAAGAAGGAAGATCAAGAGACCACAAGTGGAAGGAGACTGATATTACAAGTGCACTTAATAAGATATATATATATATATATATATATATATATATATATATATGTGTGTTTTTAGCACGGACATTACAGTCTAGGACTCTTCACATTTTACATAGTCATGATTTATGGTTGAGTTATAGTGTGAGGATAGCCCAACTATATCATAGAGGATTTTTTTTTCACGTTTTTCACATTATTTGATGTCACATTTGATTGGTTAATCTCACTTGCATCAATATCATTATATGTATTGGATAAATAGTATTTATTGGATATTTATATTCATATTATAAATTTACACGTTGTATGAGAGTAATTTAAGGTACACACGGATTAGTATTTATTTATTTTTTTTGGGTGGAGCGCTATTCCTAGAGTTTGCCTATTTGTCACTAAAGCCAGCCATCATATCAAAAGACCAATAGAAAGGGTTTTGGAAGGAGAAAGTGGATAAAGTAAAGCCATCAGCTGCCTCTATATTTACAAGTCTGCATAAAACACAATTCCATACAAATTTCTAAAATGCTCACGGAAAATATACAACAGGCCTTATTGGTGTCAAAATCTATTCAAAGTTCTCATATATTGTCTTTTACCATCTCTTAGATTGTAAGCTCTAACGAGCAGGGCCCTCTGTTTCCTCTTGCACCAAATTGTATTGTAACTGTAATGTCTGCCTTCATTTTGTAAAGCGCTGTGCAAACTGTTGGCGCCATATAAATCCTGTATAATAATAATACTAATAATCTACCTATTGGTAATGTACAACCTGTGATACAAGTCAAGCATACTTTCATGATACTGTTTGTTCACTAATGTTCTCTAACAAACCTCTGAACGCTTCACAGAACAGCTGTATCTACTGAGATTAAATTACACAGGGGGGCTCTATTTACTAATTAGGTGACTTATGAAGGCAATTGGTTCCACTAGACTTTAGTCAGGGGCATCAGAGTAAAGGGGGCTGAATACAAATGCACGCCCCACTTTTCAGATATTTGTAAAAAATGTTGAAAACCATTTATCATTTTCCTTCCACTTCACAATTATGTGCCACTCTGTGTTGGTCTATCACATAAAATCCCAATAAAATACATTTACATTTTTGGTTGTAACATGACAAAGTGTGCAACATTTCAAAGGGTATGAATACTTTTTCAAGGCACTGCAAGTGATGTTTTAGAATGTAAATACTTAAAGCTTTGTGTGTGACATACTGGCACCTCCAAATCCCTGTTTTCTGTAATCTGCAATGCCCGAATGTATAGCTGCGTGCAAGAATCCTAAATAGTAATGTATCCTATACAAATATCTGGATGCCTGAGGGTAAATTAAAAAGACAAATACAATTAAATGAAAACTACCTGCCATATGCGCGTTAATCCATGTTCTAGCTTCTTTTTAATATAGCTTCGATCAAAGTTATTTTCTTCATTACCAGAGATACTATCTGGAAGAAAAATAAGATGAACATTAAACAAAGAAAAAAAAAGCGCTGGGAAACCTGATCTGAAGAACCATAAGTTCTCCAATTCATTGCTTACAGTGTGGGCCAATTTATTGGATACAGGACCCTCTGAGGGCCAAATATAATATGTACTGTAATGTTATGTAAGATTGTGAGAGACTGCACAGATACTACGGGAGACAGAGATTACAGAAATGTTATGGGGATGGTCAGAGGCTGCTGGCGTGATACAGATGTAGCTGGAGACTGGCATGAAGCTGTAAAAGACAGAGGACAGGTTAGAAGAAGGACTGCTAGAAATCACTGCCATAACAGTTCAGTAGAATGGGTACAAAAGGGCCACATGCAGCCCATGGACCAAAAGTCGGACACCATGGGGTTTATTTACTAAAGCTGGAGAGTCCAAAATCAGACTCCCTTCTGCATAGAAACCAATCAGCTTCTAACCTCAGCTTGTTCAATGAAGCTTTGGCAATGAAACCTGGAAGCTGATTGGTTTCTATGCAGAAGGGAGTCTGATTTTGGACTCTCCAGCTTTAGTAAATAAACCCCACGGGTCTACAAAATGCCAACCTTAGCGCTACTGAAAGCTGTAGGACAGGACTGTCAGTGGTTTGTGGGGAAGAGGAGGAGCATCGGTCACAGATGCAGCGTACAGGACCAGTAAACCAGCATGACAACCAGGCAACCAGCATTTTTAGAAAACCACCAGTGGTAGCCTTAGTAGAGACTTCCTCTACTTTAAGGTATAGGCAAATCTTTTTTTTTTTTCATTTTTGGATAGAGTAAAGGAGGGTTATAACCCCTGTTCAATTTTTTTTTCACCATCTGTGTCCGATTGTGGAGATTTCTCTTCATATCCTATCCCATAACCAAACAGGAAGTGAGAGTAAATCCCTGCAAATTAAGGGGATTTCTTGGGGACCCCCAGGTCACCAGAATCAGTGTCCCCATTGGCAGATTTCCTCTCTATTAATTTTCTGGAGATGACCCAAAATTTGGGATTTTCTTTTACTTTCAATGATAATGGTAAACAGGACAAATGGAGAGGATTAATCACCCTAATGGGGACACAGACAGCTATAAAAACCTGAAAAGATGTTCTAATCCCTCTCCACTCTATCAAAAAAAAAAAAAGTTTTGGCTTTAGTTATATTTTAATAGATCTTGATGAACAGATATAAAATACTGTAGTGTAGATCAGTGAAATTGCATACATTCACCCCTAGTTGTTGAGGTGGAGGGTAATTGACCTGTACAGGCCTCCAGGAGAGCTTACAATTCATTTAGCGAAACGCTGATTTAACAACATTCAATATGGAGATCAAAGGTTTTAGAATGTATTAGCACACATGGGTACTTCCACAAGTGATGTGGAACGCTGAGTTATCTGACATATCAGTGACATTTAGCATTCCTTGATAATTAATAAAATCACCTACCAGAGGAAGTAATCCAACTGACTATGCAACATTCACCTCTCCCAATGTCATCCACAGAATAAATTCAAGGTTTTTTTTAGGTGTGCTGTGCAACACAATTAATCCCACTCAAGACTGAAAGGTAAGTGAATCAAATTTTTACTTCAACAGGGCAAATTTTAAATTTGTATCTTTTATTAAAAATAATACCTGGTAATCCTCTCATAAAGGTCCTTGTGTGGGTACTTCCTGTCACATGGTGATGATGCCCTTCTTCCCTTAATTGTTCTCCTGGGTTGTCACCCTGTCTCTCCCAGTGGAGACTACAACCAACCATGCAAACTCATATTGCACAGACATGGTCAACTCTTGCACCGGCAGAAAATCTACCTGACGAATGACATCCAAAATTTGCTGGACGGAACATAGACAGGAAGTGGCTACAGGAGATCAGCACTGCTGATATGCAATAAAGGATGGGGGGAAAATAAAAATTCACTTTTAAACAACTATGTCTAATTTATAGTGCTTTAGCAAAGTGTGTGTATATGTGTGTGTGTGTATGGGGGGGGGGGGGCTTACAGAGAAGACTAGATACAATCTTATTTTACACCACAACCTGCATTTCATTTTAAAGCTGAACTCCAGGGATTGGTAATAATGTATGCCCTGCTGTGGGCCCTTGCAATACCCCCACCTCCCCAGTGTTGCATTTCTATGTCTAGGGGTGCAATGAAAAACGTGTAATACTTCCCTTATTCCTTGCTCCAGCAGGGACCCTTCTCCATCCTAAGGAGCATCATCCATCCTCAGTGACGTCATCATGCCCACCAGGAAGTGTGGCTAAACTCTGCTGGATTATGCAATGTGGGAACCTAAGCCTTAAGGGAACACTGTACCTCTTTACGCAAAAGTGTTTTTAAGGTGGGACACTACCCTTTTAGTGCACTTTACTTGTTAGTGTGATTTGTTTTGTGGTTTTTAATAAAGGATACAGTGGGTTTTTTTTTTTACAGTATTACACTATTTGAGCCTCTCTTTTTTGAGTGAAGGAGAAAGTGATGTTGTTTTACACTGGAGAAATAAGACTTAAGAACCACTGAGGAAGATCAAAGAGAACAATGGTGCCCTGGATTAAACCTCTTAAATGGAAATGCGTATCTGACCAATTTTTCAAATAAACAGGTTCACTCAGTAAGGTTAGAGTGGAGTGTGAATGGTGGTGGGATCCTCTGCACTGCTCTATGCATATTATGGATGTATGAAGGTTGCACAAAGTACAGCACTTAGCTGAAGCATGTTAAAGGAACTCTAGTATTGGACATTGTTCGATCAACTAGAAGTTTATGCATTATTATTTATTTACTTTTGTTTGGTCTATTGAGTGTTGGTTTTGTAAGACATTGATTATATATAAATAAGTTTAATATATAGAAAAATCTTGTTGCTATTCTGAGTGCCAAATACTAACAAGAACAATATATGTATTGTATAAAAATTGTGAATCGCTCACACCATACACATACCCATACAAATGTGTTCATTATAATTACATACCAATACAGTGCTGCGCTCCACTATCAATAAATAAAACAACTTAAATTGTCTATCAAATGATCTAATAAATAAGTGTCCATGCAGAATCCGTGGTTGTTTTGGTCATATACACAAGGTGAAGCACAACCGGTGGAGGTGCACACATATTGGCTTGAATATATCACACGAGTTGTATTAAGAAGCATTCCATTTCTACATAATAGTGCATGGAAACAACCACGGATTCTGCATGGACACTTATTTAATAGATCATTTGGTAGATGATTTAAGTTGTTTTATTTATTGATAGTGGAGCACAGCACTACATTGCTGTATAAATGAGTCACCCAACTTCTGGCCCCTGTGAACAGGTATTCCAGCCCAGGATGATTGGACGACATTCCACAGTTCATCTCTATTTCTTGGTTTTGCCTCAGAAACTGCATTTTTGATGTCACCCCACAAGTTTTCTATTGGATTAAGATCCGGGGATTGGGCTGGCCACTCTATAACGTCAATCTTGTTGGTCTGGAACCAAGATGTTGCAGGTTTACTGGTGTGTTTGGGGTCGTTGTCTTGTTGGAACACCCATTTCAAGGGCATTTCCTCTTCAGCATAAGGCAGCATGACCTCTTCAAGTATTCTGATGTATTCAAACTGATCCATGATCCCTGGTATGCGATAAATAGGCCCAACACCGTAGTATGAGAAACATCCCCATATCATGATGCTTGCACCACCATGCTTCACTGTCTTCACAGTGTACTGTGGCTTGAGTTCAGTGTTTGGGGGTCGTCTGACAAACTGTCTCCGCCCACTAGAACCAAAAAGAACAATCTTACTTTCATCAGTCCACAAAATGTTGCACCATTTCTCTTTAGGCCAGTCAATGTGCTCTTTGGCAGATTGTAAACTCTTCAGCACGTCTTTTTTCCAACAGTGGGACTTTGCGGGGGCTTCTTGCAGATAGCTTGGCTTCACATAGGCGTCTTCTAATTGTAACAGTACTCACAGGGAACTTTACACCTTCTTTCATCTTCCTGGAGCTGATTGTTGGCTGAGTCCGCGCCATTTTGGCTATTCTTCTATCCATTCGAATGGTAGTTTTTCGCTTTCTTCCACGTCTTTCAGGTTTTGGTTGCCATTTTAAAGCATTTGTGATCATTTTAGCTGAGCAGCCTATTATTTTCTGCACTTTTTTATATGTTTTCCCCTCTCCAATCAACTTTTTAATCAAGGTACGCTGTTCTTCTGAACGTCTGGAACGGCCCATTTTCCTCAGAATTTCAGAGAGAAATGCACTGTAACCAGCATGTACAACATTTGCTGCCTTCTTTCCTTAAATAAGGGCAATAATTGCCACCTGTTTTTCAAAGAATGAATGACCTCACTAATAGAACTCCACACTGCTATTATTTTGAACATGCCCCTTTCAATTGGTGATTCAATGACACAGAATCAGCAGCATGCATGTCATGATTGTTGGGTCTGTTGGATTTCTATTACTCTACTACACCTGCTAGTAAATTATTTGCCATGTAGAAATATTATTTCTACCAAAAACAGTGATTCACCAGGTTAGTGATGTCTGACTGCTATTATTTATAACACAACTGTATATATATATATATATATATATATATATATATATATAAACATGTAAAGGTTCTCTTTTTTTGAGAGTTCTCACAAACTTTCTTCTACAAATCAGCATACAAAGACGATATATCTGTATTATTCATTGCTAACTTCTTCTATCATTACTTCAAACTGCCCTAATTAACATTCTTTGAAAACAAGATGGTAATTTGATAGAGCAGAGCTTGTGACCTCTTGTCTCTGCAGTACATTGAATGGAACTTGGAGGTGTCATCTGCAAGTCAATGAGGAGATGTCAGAACTGCAGGTCCCCTAGACTTCTTCAGGTATGTCCTCAGGCGCCCTGCGGAGCTAGCAGCTAAGAATATTCTGTCTCATTTATTAAACTGTCGCAAACAAAATATTTGTCTTCCTTTAAAATCTTACTACTAACATGCAAAAAAGACTGTTTGGTTGTTAAGAAAAACAACACAGGTCTCCTCTCTGACTCAATGATAAATAAGAATGACTTCGGCTACAACTTGCTCCAAGCTTTGCAAAAGGGATCCTTCAGCAACCAAAAACACTCAAATGAAGCCAGGGAAGGACGTGTCAATCTTTTAAATCTCAGGGCTAAGTAACAGTCCATAACAAGTGTGTAGCTTTACATTAAAATAATGCAACTTTTGTGGTCTTTTACATAGTAGGAGGTGGAGACCTTCTCCCCCTTCAGACCCCTTACCAAATCTCCTTTAGTGAAAAAAAAAAAATATGCACAGCCTTCCTTCACCTCTGTCCCTAGCAAGGAAAACTACAGCAAAACTCTATTTGGTTTTGAAATGCACTGAGAAATGTTATAGCAGTGGTTTCCAAACTAGGGCCATTTGCTTGCATTTAACCGTCGTCCCTTGTGGTGCATGTGCTCCCACTGTCACTATTGATGCCACTAACACCAACGATGGGGCACTACTCCCCCCACTGACACCAACCTGAGGCACTATTTCCACCGACACCAACCTGGGGCACTATTCCCTCCACTGACACCAACCATGGAGCACTATTCCCCCCCACTGACACCAACCTGGGGCACTATTTCCCCCACTGACACCAACCTGGAGCACTATTCCCCCCACTGACACCAACCTGGGGCACTACTCCCCCCCAATGACACTAACCTGGGGCATTATTCCCCCCAACTGAAACCAACCTGGGACACTATTCCCCCCACTGACACCAACGTAGGGCACTATTCCCCCCCCCCCCACTGACACCAACGTAGGGCACTATTCCCCCCCAGTGACACCAACATAGGGCACTATTCCCCCCCACTGACACCAACGTAGGGCACTATTCCCCCCCACTGACACCAACGTAGGGCACTATTCCCCCCCACTGACACCAACATAGGGCACTATTCCCCCCCACTGACACCAACATAGGGCACTATTCCCCCCCACTGACACCATCCTGGGGCACTATTCCCCCCTACTGACACCAAAGATGGGGCCCTATTACTTCCATTGATACCAATCATGAGGCACTATTCCTCTCACTGACACCAATGATGGAGCATTATTCCTGCCACTGAAACCAAGCATCGGCACACTGACCACAGACACTAGTTTTTTTTTTTTACTCCTACTACTCACCAACACCGAAGCTTTTTTTTTTACTCCCACTGACCACCAAGCCAGGGATTTTTCACCCCCATTAAGTAAATGGACTTTTCATTAAAAAGTCTGAGGACATCCAGGTTGGAGCCTGTATTGGGTTGTTACTGCTGCCTGTGTCCATGCTAGTGAAACTTTCCCTAAAGATCCTGTCAGAACATGAAGTGAAAATGCAAAACAAGGTACTGGTGAATATGTAAGAGGTCTATAGTAATGTTAAAGAGGAGCTCCAGTCCTCCATTTTGAGTTTATTAAAAGCTAGCAGCTACAAAAACCGTAGCTGCTGACTTTTAATAAACAGACAGACACTCACCTGTCCCTCCATCCAGTGTTGTGCTCACCCGAAACGTCTCTTTGCTCAGTCTTCTATCCCTGGAGCTGACATCTCAACTGTGGGCACCTGGGTTTGACAGCTTGCAACTTCACAGCAGGGTGCCCACTGTGCATGCGTGAGCCGCACTGCACATTGTGAATGGTTCCGCAGTCTTCTAGGACATGTCATGTGTTCCAGAAGACTGCGGGGAGGGAGGGGAAGGGGAGAACTTCCATTTGGATCGGCTAGGAGATCACAGCAGAAGTGGGAATGGGTATGTGTCAAAAACAGGTACCCACCCCACCTCCCAAAAACAGTGTCATGTGGCTTGGGAGGTTTAAAGCAAAACTTCCCCATTTGGGTGAAGCTCCGTTTTAAGTTTGACTTTATACAGTAGCTATATAAACATCCCATGCCATTACACCAAGGGTGCCAATGAGCTGAGTGGCCAGTAGCATTGGCCACTGGTGTTTGGAAATGATGTTCCTAGTTGCCTCTCATAACACCCCCTGTACAGGCAGACTAGTATAAGCAGGGCAGTCTAAACAATTAAAGACATGCACCTGCACTTATTTTGGTAGTAAATTTTATTAGGTTGACAGAAGAAACTGAAGCGTGCCTTAAAAACCTGTAAACGTTAAGCAAATAGTAACTCTGGTGAGGATCAATCCAAGGACTCCAGTGCTGTAAAGAAAAGGAATTTTACCATTTAGCTAAATTTAAATCAGACCTAAATTCAACATGTAAAATCTTAAAAAAAATGGTTGAAAAAAACACAACCTGGGATATATGTCTACTAAGCTTCAGCCACCTAAAGTACAAAATCACATTCTACTGAAACCCAGTGAAATGTAAGCAGACATCAGCTGGATGATGGGCATAACATGAGCTGTCCATGGTCTTGTTAGATGTAAACTGCTTAAATACTGCAGATTCTTCGAAGAGAGTACTGTGGAGCTATGGAAATTACTGGGTGCTTAAGGTCATCTCTGAAATCATGTCAGGCTCTGCTCTCACATTGCTGAAGGGAAAATTGGTTTAGAAAGCATACAGATTAAAGGGAAACTTGCCATGGGGTCCATTTTATTTTAGTTATGTTATTATTATACAAGATTTATATAGCACAGGATTTTTGCAGCACTTTCCAAAAAAAGGGAGACAGTACAATTACAATACAATGAAAGCAGAAGAGTTCGGACCCTGCTCATGTGTTTTCAAGGACAGCCTAAGAATGGACGGAGTAGGAGATAACCAGAGCGATTAGGGTAGGGAGTTCCAGAGGAAAGGAGAGACTCTAAAAGGGGCATTTTATTGCAAAAGAGAATGTTTCTTCTGCAAGAAAAGCCTGCCTGCTCACTGTTTCTTATAGTGGAACTTCAGTTCTGCTTTAAAGTGGGGGGAAAAAAAAGGCACAAATACTTCCAACGGGCATATAAAACAAACAATACGGCGCGAAGTAACAAATAAATAGGTAATCATACAAGACACTCAATATTGTGTGGCCCAGATGTACAAAAAAACATATGCACAAATATATATATCATCGGTGTGAGGTGAAGCACACAAATATAAGGATCTCATGCATAAAAGTGACACAGATATAACTTTGTGAATAGTGTCCTTAGTGACGTAACGCGTAGATACGCTAGTGGGAGGAGCTTTTGACAATCGACGTCTTGACGTCACATCCGGCGCGGTCGCCATCTTGGTGCTCCGTTTTCCGATATACAGTACACCCTTTGAGCGGTGTGAAGGCCTGTTTGCTTGCAGCTTTGTGTAAGTAGTTTTTTCGTTTTATCTGATATTTAATAAAAGGTTTTACACTATATGAGTCTCTCTTGCCTTACTGGTGATCGCGTTGGAGAGCCATATACTGGAGAGTCACTACCGGTACTACCTACCATTTATGATATAACCAAGAGGAGGGAGTTCCACCATTACTGTCGGAGGGATCCATCTTCTATCCGGAGGGACACCCAACACATTACCCAAGGCTCATTGGTCCTTAGGGGCCTGGGCAGGAAGGTGAGGGGGCACCCCAGCTATAGAGGATTGGCACATTGCAGTTCACATCTGCATGGAATTTGTTTGATACACAAGGACACTATTCACAAAGTTATATCTGTGTCACTTTTATGCATGAGATCCTTATATTTGTGTGCTTCACCTCACACCGATGATATATATATTTGTGCATATGTTTTTTCGTACATCTGGGCCACACAATATTGAGTGTCTTGTATGATTACATATTTATTTGTTACTTAGCGCTGTATTGTTTGTTTTATATTCTAGTTTATTGTCTTGGTGCCGTGGCTGTGGCACTCTCAATACTGGCTGCTTAAACTGCTCATCTGTATATATTGGCGCAGGAGATATACTTTATCTATATAAATACTTCCAACGGTCCAACACTCACAAAGCTCCCATTGGCATCTTCCAGGGTCCGGTCTTTGGTCACTTTAATTGGCTAGCATGGTAGTGCAGTCATCCTGGCACACTGGTGGTGAGGTGAAATGTAAACTGAGCTGCACATACGCATGTGCAGAATATTGTGAACAGGCAGGTAAGTGTATGCTATTGCAGAAGAGACGTTGAGTGTCATTTCTGCAATAAAAACCCTGCCTGTTGGCACGTTTTTATTTTTTACATTTAGTTACACTTTAAGAGGCATCAGTTTTGGTATGCTAATCCTGAAAAGATCTGTCTCACATCTTCGGAAGTGCTGTAACTGCAGCCCAAAGACTGTTTCTCAAAACAGTTTACCCAAAGGATGGAGTCACCAGTATTCCGATGCAATTACCACATTTATTCGTTGAACATCACGTCAGTCAGATAAAATTGGCCGATTTTTGGATTGTTAGTGCGGTAATCGGTCGGCCGTTTTTAGTGATTTTTGCCCTTTTTGATTATCGGTCCTGCTGGAAAAAAATCGGCCAAATTTGTCGTTCTGCCGATTTTCGTGGCAATGATGGACAAATCTGCCGATCTTTTTCCGATTTTAAAAAATGCGCATGAGCAGTGACATGAAAGAAGAAGGAAAAGAAGAAAAAGAAAAACATAGAATATGAATGAGAAGAATAGAAATAGAATATAAAGAAGAAATAGAATACGAAGAAGAAGAAAAAGAAGAAAAAAAAAAGAATTTCAGTCCGATATTATATTTGACATTTAAAAGTATAGCAACATTGTATCTATTTGTATCCGAATAGAAACATCTGTATCGGAAATGGATACAAATAGATACAATGTTGTGACTTTTTCTTTTTACTCATAATCTATTTCTTCTTCTTCTGCATATTCCATATAATTGCCGGCCGTAGACGGGACGAAAATCAGCCGATTTTTTTTTACCAATGGTGGTAACGTCGGCTGATTGAACAACCGATTTGTCATTTTTCAAAAAAAAAAAAACAGCCAGCTTTCTCCCCGTCTATGGCCTGCATGAGTCTCATGGCAGAACTCCTCTCCACAAGCATCACACCAAAACAACGAAAATGAGGATTTCAGATAATTCTTTAGAACGACAAATGTGTTAAGTGAAATACTATTCCATTCTTTATCTATAATGAGTTTTAAATGGGATAAACAAAGACAGCAATAACTGAGGCATTCTGAAAGCTATGCTGCATATCAAAAGGTTTAAGTGCATATTTATTTTATGTAAGTGCTGTAATTAGAATGCAAAATGCAATTTTATTCAAACAAAAATGGTCTGTGTAACATCACAGCTACAGAAAAGTGCCTACTTCTGTGGAGTAAAAATGAATGAATGAAAAAACAGGGTCTCTGGCTATCAAGAGGCGCCCTAAACAAAAAAAAAAAAAAAAGGTCTACAATAAAACTGAAGGCAATTCGAAACACTTAATACCCACAGTGGATAAACCATTACTGAGAATTCAAGTGCTCTTGAACTTTGACTGCGTGTTCGATGATTGGCACATTTTATGAGTTATGGATTATGCATTTGTCTGGAGGCATCTCAATGCTGTAATAGGCCATCAATAGTCTTTTTTTTAACCCTACTTGCTATGGGATTCTGTGTTCATATTTTCTTAGGGGAGCAATAAAAGGATTTGCCTGTTGGTAAGCTTTAGAGTATTAACACACTCGCACACCCCACACACACGCACACACACACACACACCCACACACATACATATACATATACACACACACACACATATATTTATCGATTTCTTACCAGAGGCAGCCTGCGGTTCCTCCTGATCATTTTTCTCGTGCCACTGCATTGTACAAAAGTAGCTTAGCATGACTTCCCAGAGTGCCTTGCAGAGGTCTGTCAAACATGGGATGTAGCTATCTGATGTTATGTGCTGCAAAGAAAGAGGAAGATTTGCTTATTTAGCACTACATAAATCTCACTTGCAGCCTCACCTAAAAAAAAAAAAGACAAATCAAGAAAATGGCTAAAGCTGGCCATACACGGTTAGATGTTCATTTGAACATTTGTAGAAAAATCGGTTTGTCAGAACATTTATTCTTGCCATCATTGAGTTAACTAATTTAATTTGAAAGCCCCTAAAATTTTGTCCAGACCTGAATGGAATCCCAGATATATTAAACAGGTTTCATTACAGTATGTACAATTTTTCCCAAACAAAATCCCCAAAGTTAGAATTTTATTCAAGCAAAATTTTCCATCCGTCTCCTTCAAATTTTTTCACCATCACGGTCTAAAACGAACATCGATTTGACCCCATTAACCATTAGAACCATTAGGTCTCCAAACAGTAGCCCTTTGCTTGCCTATATCAATTCCTTGGGCATTGTTCCTACCACTGATACAAGGCACCATTACTCCCATTGATATGGGGCACCATTCTTCCCATTGTTACCAACAATAAGGCACCATTCCTTCCATTGACATTACCAATAAGGCACCATTCCTTCCATTGACATTACCAATAAGGCACCATTCCCTCCACTGACATTACCAATAAGGCACCATTCCCTCCACTGACATTACCAATAAGGCACCATTCCTTCCATTGACATTACCAATAAGGCACCATTCCCTCCACTGACATTACCAATAAGGCACCATTCCTTCCATTGACATTACCAATAAGGCACCATTCCCTCCACTGACATTACCAATAAGGCACCATTCCTTCCACTGACATTACCAATAAGGCACCATTCCCTCCACTGACATTACCAATAAGGCACCATTCCCTCCACTGACATTACCAATAAGGCACCATTCCTTCCACTGACATTACCAATAAGGCACCATTCCTTCCACTGACATTACCAATAAGGCACCATTCCTTCCATTGACATTACCAATAAGGCACCATTCCTTCCACTGACATTACCAATAAGGCACCATTCCTTCCACTGACATTACCAATGAGGCACCATTCCTTCAAATTACACCAACAATGGACCTAATTCTTCTGACTGGGATGAATGATTGGGCACTATTCCTTTTACTGAAACCAATGCCGAGTCATTATTGCTCCTCCTACCGAGCACAGGTGCTATGTAATCGTTTTACTCCCAGAGACCACCAAATATGATGTTCTACTCCAACTGGCCACAGTCCGGTCCTCCTGAGGGAAGTCTGAGGGACAGTAAACAGACTCTTTTTTTAAAGTTTGAAGACCCCCACATAAGAAAATTGAATGTTCCAAAAATGAAAAATACCTAACTACATACTACTGGCATATTGGGGGCTAAAAGTGAAAGAGGAACATCCGTTAAAAAAATGGATATTCCGCTGTTCCTAATTCCCCTCCCCTCCTTTGACACTAATTGAAACTTTTTTTTGGGAAAGGGGAAGCGAGTACCTAGTTCTCCTAGATTGTAAGCTCCAAGGAGCAGGGCCCTCGAACCCCTCATGTATTGTACTGTATTGTTACTGTACTGTCTCCCATTATAATGTACAGCGCTGAGCAAACTGTTGGCGCTATATAAATACTGTATAATAATAATAGTTTTGACAGGTACCAGCTCCCACTTCCACTCAGATTGCCTAGGTGACCTGAGTGGAAGCTTGGTCCTCCCTCTCACCACTTGCAGCCTCCTGGGACGTTTCACAGTTCGCAGGAGGCTACGAAACCATTCACAGGGCATAGCGTGGCTTGCACATGTGCAAGGAGTTACAGCCGTTTCCCAAAGTCAATATGGTGGCCCCAGGGACCTGAACACCGACAAAGGATAGCACCGGATATCTACAGCTACAGTATTTGTACCTGCTGACTGTTATTTTTCTATAAATAACTGAAGATCCTCTTTAAATTTACCCAAGCCACCTGTGTTTAGTTTATTTAAACACAGGAGAAATTATCTGGATCCTTCCCGAATCAAGGAATACTGTGGTTTCATGTACTTGTCTTTACAAGCATTTATATGTTGAGACATGTTCTAAACTTCCCCTGGATTCACATAGTTCTATTTTACTGAATGTACCTAAATTTGAAGCAACAAATATGTAGTGTACAGTAGTGCATTTGCTGCCAATGGCATCCCCGCAAAACCTAAAGTGTATATAAACGCTAAATCTATTTTTTAGTATGTTTGAGATCATTCCTCACTGTATACATTTTTCTTTAGAAAAAAGTGTTTTGTAAATGTCTAGCAAGGTTTTCTTGCCTTGAGATCTTAAAAGCTAAATGTAAAAAGCCAGCGCATCCCAAATAACTGCAGCGCTGTCAGCCTGCTGCATGCACTTTTTCAGTTGGCCAATGGGCTGCCTTTTTTAGTGGGTGAGACAGGCAGACCAATGGTCAACTGCAATTGTAAGGCAGTAAAATTGCATTGTCAGCCTACTACAGGAAGTAGTTACTGGCAAAAAAAACAATTAAAGTGTAACTAAATGCAAAATGTTTTTTTCCATTCTGGGTAGAGTAAGGGAGTGTTATAACCAGTCAGTTTCTTTTCTTCCATTTGTACCCCATAGGGGAGATATCCGTTTTACTTTTTCTCTTTCCACTAAAAAATTTACTAGCTTCTGTTTCCATTTTTAGGGAGGTTCCTTTCCCTTGCAGGGACCCCTGGTGCCACTCCCTTATGAGTGTGCTCTCCCTTGGCAAAGCATTCGGATGCATCAACACTTCACGCTCAGGCAGTTCAGAACCCTATAGAATGGCTTCTTCTCCAGCTGTTCCCACATGTGCTAGAGCGATGAGACATGTAGTCGTGCTGCGGCACTGAAGGCAGTCATTGGACTAGGTGAGGTTTACAGTGTGTGCCCCTTCAACCAGAAATTCTGGGAAGTGGCACTGAGGCATAAGGAGGAAGTGGCTTCTGAGAAATTAAAAATCAAGTCACTGGGGATGTTTTTTTTTTTAACCACTTCCAGACCGGACACTTTTACCCCCTTCCTGACCAGGGCAATTTTCAGCTTTCAGCGCTATCACACTTTGAATGACAATTGCGCGGTCATGCAACACTGTACCCAAATGAATTTTTTACCATTTTTTTGAGACAGATAAAGCTTTATTTTGGTGGTATTTATTCACCACTGAGATTTTTTTTTTTTTTGCTATGTAAATGAAAAGTCCAAAAATTTTGAAAAAAAGTGTTTTTTTAAATAAAATTTTGCAAATAAATAATATTTCATCATAAATCTTGGCCAAAATTTATTCCGTTATCTTTTTAGTATAAAAAAAATACAAAATTAGTTTATAACCAAAAATTTAAAAAAAAATTTTTACATTTTTATTTTATTTTTTTATATTATTATTTTTTATTTATTTATTTTTTTTACATACTGTCACCCTAGCAGTACAGTGTCACCATGGTGACACTGTAATACTTGTGGGGGCTGATGAAGATTTATTTTTTAAACTGATTGCTTTTACACCCATATAGGATGTAAAAGCAATTATTTCTCTTTCTCTGTCTGCATTCTTGCAGTCATTGAGAAGTACTGAGTGAGCTGTGATTGGTCACAGCTTGTCACATGGAACAAGGCTGTTGTGAATAGCCTTGTACCATGTGACCTCTGTGATCATTCACAGATTTCACACGTAGTAAGCAATGATGTCACAAGTGACATCTTGCTTACTACTTTGCATGTGATCACTGATTGGCCAATCAGCAATCTCATGATCGGGACCTCGTACAGAGGTCCCGTCCGACGATCGGTGTTCCACTGTGTCCGGAGGACACAGCGGGCACCGGATAGAGGTGCTGCGCGCTCCCAGGGAGCGCGCACAAGCAGGGTGCGGGGAGGCCGTTTATAAACGGCCACCTGACCCTGCACTGCCACCGTCCGGCCGTTTATATACAACGGCCGGTCGGGAAGTGGTTAAATAACCTTCTTGTATATGTTTGCAGGATGGACCCGCATACTTGGTGGTAAAAAACAATAAAAAAGAGGTTTAAACATTACTTTAAGAAGACTGTATAAACAGATACATAATGCCAAACAGTGAAAAACAGATTTAGGGTTCTACATACATTTTATCAATTTCACACAGCCTGGTTCTACAACAAATCACATGCCTCCACTGGCTAAAAAATACTCAATGACAGATTATTATTTCTGTGCTGAAATGCAATGTTTTGCTGCATATCATTTTGGCTTTTTTTAAATTTCCCTTTCAGGAAAACCAGTAATAACAGTATTAAACATTTAAAAGATATATACCATGAAGATGTTTTATTAATCATGCTTCAAGCAAATCATTTAAAATACATATTCCATACCCTTAAAATACACAGCATAGCCAATGTACAGGCATAACAATAGCATCAGAAATAGCTGGAAACCGTATGCGAGAAACAAAATAATATTAAACAATCTAACAATACAATCCCACAGCTTTTTCTATAGCAGAAAATAAATAATAGATTGAAAGGACTAAAAAAAATATAAAACTGCTCATCTCGCTTGACAGCAAGTTATTGAAAGCTCCAGCTGCGAAAGTAACAGCGTACCTACATGAACCAATAGAAAGGATGAAATCTGGGTGTTAATTCAGTAATGTAGGGGGGTAGGTGAGACCCTAGAATGACAACGCATGAGTGCTGAGATGTGTTTATTATCATTTTCATAACGATCAGGGATTTTCAAAACTTATCAAATATTTCTACAATTAAACAGGAAAATATTGTTCTGTAAATCAAGATGAAAATTTGGGTGCAACCTAATCACACATATTTATGGAACACCAACAGTTTATGCAGCACATTGCCTACTGCACATTCACATCAGTCCCTCTAGAAGCTTACAATCTAAGGTCCCTATCCCACATGCATACAGTTGTGCTCAAAAGTTTGCATACCCTTGGAGAATTGGTAATATACACCATTTGTAAAGAAACCATGAGTGAGCAGGCAAAACACATTTCTTTTATTTCTTATAGGGTAGGCACAATACTAAAACAAAACATGGCAACAAGTAAACAAATGAAATGCCCCCTGTTCAAAAGTCTGCATCTCCTTAGTCCATAATACTGTGTATTGCCCCCTTCAGTATCAATGACAGCATGTAGTCTTTTGGAATAGTTGTCTATGAGATCCAAACTTCTTGCAGGTGGTACAGCTGCCCAATTATCTTGGCAAAATGCCTGCAGGTCATGCAAAGACTTTGGTTGTTTTGCATGAACCCTAGGTTTGAGATCTCCCCAGACTGGCTTGTTGATATGAAGGTCAGGAGACTGACGGCCACTCCAGAACCTTCATCGTTTTCTGATGTAACCACTGGAGGGTCAACTTGGCCTTGTGCTTAGGGTCATTGTTGTGCTAGAAAGTCCAAGAGCGTTGTGCTTGATTCTGGTTTTCCTGTTGTATGGGCTTAGGACACATCTACACGTTTCTACTAGCCACAGCAAAAACGCCAAAATGAAAAATGCCTGAAAAAAAGCCTATATTATTTGCAAATCTTCTAAAAAAAAGGTTAAAAAATTCCTGAAAAAAAAAAAACGCTTGAAAAAACACCTGAAAACGCTCAGCTCAGTGTGAAAGTAGCTTAAAAGGCTACAACCACAGCTATATGCAGGGTTTTTTTTTCGCGGAAACATGGGGGAACAAGGGGCAGTGTTAATTTCATCGACTAAAATATTTTCATTGAATAAATTAACACTATTTTAGTTGACTAAAATACAACTAACACAATTCAGATGACTAAAATATGAAAAAAAACTAAAATAGCATTTTAGTCAATAGACCACGACTAAAACTAAATCAAAGTTTGATGTCAAAATTAACACTGCATTGCCCCATAAAAGTAAATAGGGGCATCTTATTTATTTTTCTCAATATTTAATGTCGGTAACATATTGTACGGTATTCTTGTAGTGAAACATTCATTTATGTTTCAGCTGTCAGCTCAGGTCCCTCCTGACAGCTGAATGTCAAAAGAATTGTCAGCATTGCAATAAAAAGAAAAGAAAACACAAAAAAAAAAAAAAACAGCATAGGGTCTCCTCTCCTTCTTATCCATACCAAGCCATTTGAGTCTGGTATAGATTTTGTGGGAAACCCCTACGCCAAAATTTAAAAATAAAATGGTGTGGGGGTCCCCCCCACAAACTCCATAGCAGAGCCTTATCCAAGCATGCAGCCGAGGAGGTCAGGAAAGGGAAGGGGGGTGCGCTCACTCGTCCGCTGAACCATACCAGGCCACATGCCCTCAACATGGGGGGTGCTTTGAGGCAGGGGGGCTCCTCTACTGAAGCTCCTTGTTCCCATGTTGATGGGGACAAGGGCCTTTTCCCCAGAACCCTGGGCCGGTGGTTGTGGGGGTCTGCGGGCAGGGGGCTTATCAGAATCTGAAAGCCCCCTTTAACAAGGGGGTCCCCAGATCCCACCCCACCATGTGAATAAGTATGCGAAACGTGCTACCCATTCACACACAAAAGAAAAAGGGTAGTGTATAAAAATAAAAACAAAAAAAATGTCCCCTGAACTAGATCCAACGTGAATCACGATCCCTGCCACCACCGCCAACCCGAAAAAAGAAAAAACAATATGCTCCACCCTCGACGCTGGCTCCTGCCGGCTGACAGCTACACCATGATAACAGTTCTTAAATAGGGTGATGATGTCACAAGGGGGCAGGATCACCCCTGCACCTTGTGACGTCATCATGCCCTGTGATTGACTAAAGCGTTGCACCTGACCTGTGGTCAGGTGCAATGCTTTGGCCAATCACAATGCACTGTTAGGGCCCGTACTGTTTGTGTGTTCAACGAACACACGAACGGCCCATGTTCGAGTCGAACTTCTGTTCGACTCAAACATGCAGCCTATCACTAATAAGGAGTTTGGCAATTCTAGAGAAATGCTTAAATACTGCATTATAATTTAACTAAACCCGTTAGATTTTAGTCAACTAAAATACAACTAAAACAATTCAGATGACTAAAACTAAAATGGTATTTTAGTCAAAAGACTATAACTAAAACTAAATCAAAATTTGATGTCAAAATGAACACTGCCGGAGGGTCTATTCATGCTGGGTCATGGGTGGTCTATTGTTGCTGGAGGGGATCTATTTTTGCATAGTGGTCTGTTGTTGCTGCAGAGGTCTATTATTGCTGGAAGAGATCTACTGCCTATTGTTGCTGGAAGGCATCTATTTTTGTGTGGCAGTCTATTGTTCCTGGGGAGATCTATTGTTTCTGGGAGGGGCACGTGGACTTATGATTTACTTAGGACGTATGATTTTACGTAGGATCTTGCAGGAAGCCCACTCTTGCAATGTTTGCATGCATACAGTGTTAAATATATCCATATGCAGGACTATGGATGAGGATTTTTCTGCCACTTCAGAATATGGAGTTGTGTGCAGCTGTGTATATGTGCCCACACAGCATATCATTTTGTGATACCTGGGAACTTTCTGGAGACACTACTCCTGGAGCAAACAGGAAATGTGTGTCCTTTCACTGTCCTATGACACCAAAAAAGCAACCATGCTGTGTAGAAGCAGATACTACATACAATGACAGTAAAACAATGGCTCAACCTTCCAGTCTCAGGGAACCCCTGCTAAAAATGACTATATTGTCTTTACACTGACGTATAAAGTCGTTCATAACTCTGCCCCAAATTACATCACCGATCTGGTCTCCAAATATCACCCAAACCGTACCCTCCGCTCCTCACAAGTCCGCCTACTTTCTAGCTCCCTTGTCTCCTCCTCCCATGCTCGTCTCCAGGACTTCTCCAGGGCTTCCCCCATCCTCTGGAGCTCCTTACCCCAATCCATCAGACTATCGCCTACTCTGCTCACTTTTAGGCGCACTCTGAAAACCTATCTCTTCAGGGAAGCCTACCCCGCCCTCAGCTAATATTGAAATGCTCTACTCTTCCAACCACTCCATCCCCCACAGTTATTATTATAATACAGTATTTATAAAGCGCCAACAGTTCGCTCAGCGCTGTACATTACAATGAGAGACAATGCATGAGACAGTACAATAACAATACAATGCGATACACGAGGGGTTAGAGGGCCCTGCTCCTTGGAGCTTACAATCTAGGAGGGAGGGAATAGTGGTACGGGAGGAAAAGCTGTGGGGGATGGAGTGGTAGGAAGAGTGGAGGAGATCGGCAATTAGCAGAGGGCGGGGTAGGCTTCCCTGAAGAGGTGGCTTTTCAGGGTGCGCCAAAAGAAGCAGAGAGTAGGCGATAGTCTGATGGATTGGGGTAGGGAGTTCCAGAGGATGGGTGATGCCCTGGAGAAGTCCTGGAGGCGGGCATGGGAGGAGGAGACCAGGGAACTAGAAAGAAGGAGGTCTTGTGAGGAGCGGAGTGCGTATGAGGGATGGAGTAGTAGGAAGAGTGGAGAAGATCGGCAAGTCTTGTGTCAGTTATTACCTCTTGTATCACTAGCCCCTCCCTCCTAGATTGTAAGCTCCAAGGAGCAGGGCCCTCGAACCCCTCTTGTATTGAATTGTATTGTTACTGTACTGTCTTGTGTACTGTCTCCCACCATAATGTAAAGCGCTGAGCAAACTGTCGGCGATATATAAATCCTGTATAATAATAATAATAACTATATCTACAACTCATGATACATTAGTGTGATGGTCATTGTGAAGAATACTCCTTACAGATACAGTAGCTAACAAGATCAATGGTGTCAGTGGGTACTTATATGAGCTGCAGAAATTGCTCATTTCTCTGGGAACCCTTAGCAACCTCTGGAGGAACCCTTGCTGAGAAACACTTCGCTAATTTGACATTAGTGTCATTATTCCAATAGCTAATAGATTCCTTTCTGCTGTTATCAGGACGTCAGAGCAAGAAGCAGCCAGTTGGTGTATGAGGATAGATCCCTGTGGTGCCTCTTTAAACGTTGCAGATCTTGGATGGCAGGGAGGGTGATGATCTGGTGCGAGATATCAGCATGGTGTTTGCATATTTGCACATTTTGTCATTTATTACTATTGTGCCAATAGTACTGTTTTTGTCGCCTTTAGAGAAGGCAACAAAAACACACTGTCCCATCACACAAATTAAACGGTCATTTAGCTGGGGTGTAACAAGTAACACATTAACCTATTGCTGGCAATTAAAAAAAACGGCGTGGTCCCCCCCTCCCTTAAAATCCATACCAGACCCATACCCGAGTACACAGCTCCACAGGTCAGGAAAGAGGGGGGTGGGAAGGAAGAGGGAGTCATATTCAGCTGTTAGCAGGGAACCTTGCTGACAGCTGATGACTAATCAGCCCAAGTCTATAAATGGTCGGACAGGAGCAGTGCAGGGGCGGGTGGCCATTTATAAACGGCCTCCCCGTCCACTGCTTCTGCGCACTCCCTGGGTCATAGTCGAACACCTCCGGACACAGCAGAATACCGATCGTTGTACGGGACCTCTCTGTGAGGTCCCGATCATGTGATCACTGGTTGGTCACTTCTAACATCATTGCTCACTACGTGTGAAATCTGAGAATGATCACAGAGGTCACATGGTACAGGGCTATTCACAACACCCTTGTACCATGTCACAAGCTGTGACCAATCACAGCTCACACAGTATTTCTCAATGGCTGCAAGAATGCAGCCAGAGAGAAGGAGAAATGATTGCTTTTACAGCCTTTATGGGAGTAAAAGCAATCAGTGTAAAACTGCAAGAGTGACAGTATGTAAAAAAAAAAAAAAAATAAAATTAAAATATAAAAACATTTTTTTAAAAATTATAATTTTTGGTTATAAACTAATTTGGGTTATTTGTTTTTTACTAAAAAAATAGCTGAATACATTTTGGCCAAGACTTATGAAGACATATTTTTTATTTGCAAACTTTTATAAGAAAACACTTTTTTCAAAATTTTTGGACATTTTCATTTATAGAGCAAAAAAAATAAAAATCCCAGTGGTGAATAAATACCACCAAAATAAAGTTTTATCTGTCCCAAAAAAATGCTAAAAAATTCATATGGGTACAGTGTTGTATGACCGCGCAATTGTCATTCAAAATGTGGTAGCGCTGAAAGCTGAAAATTGGCCTGGACAGGAAGGGGGTGAAAGTGTCTGGACTTGAAGTGGTTAAAAGTTACACCAGTACAGCAAGATACATTAGTTTAGCAAAATATAATTACATTACAAATGTAAATATAATTGGTAAGAAAATGTGTCGGGGTCCTGAACAGGGGTGGACTGACAACTCATGGGGCCCCCGGGCAATAGGGGATCATGGGGCCCCTGTGTCCTTGCCCAAACTCAAAAAAGCCTATGAAAAAGGTACCAGGGGCATCTCATGGGGCCCCCTACTGACCCCGGGCCCTCGGGCAGTGCCCGAGTTTCCAAATGGTCAGTCCACCCCTGGTCCTGAAGCGAAAGGGGTGAAAGTGTCCGGACTTGAAGTGGTTAAGGACGTGGCGGCCATCCTCTTCTTAACAAAAAAACAATGTGGTTCCACTGAAGTCTATTAAACGCAAAACACAATCTGCTGTGGGAAAAAAAAATCCTGACCCTTTCAAAAATTTGCACCGGCTCAAAACACACAGATGTGGACTAGATCCACAGGAAATCATGTTAAATGAAATGTAGTGCATTTCTGAAAACTGGAAAAACGCACTGAAATCCGCATAAGTGTGAACCTAAGATAAAGCATGGTCCAATATGCTCCAATGAGGAGAAAAATTCCTTCCTGATCCCCTAAGGAATACAGATATTTCCTGGATCAACAATCTCTGGTGTTCTATAATAATGAAGACACAAAGTCAATCCTGAAAAGAAAAACCTGAGCCAAGGTTATTTTTCAATTTAAAAAAGCGGCCAAGGAAAAGAAAGTGTCAACTCCCACGTACTCCCAATGTGTGGGTGGAAGATGAAGCAAGACAGCTGAAACTATACCTGAAGGGTAGATTTTTCTCCAGAAAAGTTTAGTCATAATGGTTTTATTTAGTGAAAATAGCAATATGCAAAATGCAGTGACTTCCAGCAATCTGTCACAGTTCTCACTGCTCAAGCCTGATGAAGATTGAAAAGACGAAGAATGAGTGATGAATGGCTGCTTTGACTATTACACTGCGCACAGCTCTTTGCAATGACATATGCTACAGAAAAAATGACATTAGCAAAAAAAAAAAAAAAATGAACTCCAGGGGACAAATGATAATTACAAAAAAATGACAATATGCAGCCTATTCATAAAACGCAGATCGCAGTATTTACTGGAGTTCCCTCTGCTCACAGAAAACTCTGATCAGAGAGCTGGCCATGTGACTTTGACAGGTCATGTGACCAAGTTCTCCTACCAGCTTTTTTTTTGCTATTCTTTTTAATTGTCCTCCACTGTTCTTTGTAGGTTTGTACAGCTTTTTCTTGCTAAAATGTAGAACCTTAAAGCGGAGCTCCACCCAAAAGGGGAAGTTCCGATTTAAGGACTGCTCCCCTGCTCCCCATTAAGGATTGGCACCTTTGGGGGGCGGGGGGGGGGGGGGGGAGCGGATACCCGAATTTGACAGGTACCTGCTCCCACTTCCGGTCCGATCGCCTAGGCGATCAGAAGCGGAAGGTGTCCTCCCTCCCTGTAGTCTTTTGGGACACGTGACAGGTCCCAGAAGACTACAGGACCATTCATGAAGCGCAGCGCTACTCGCGCATGCGCAGTGTGTACACGGCTGTGAAGCCACAAGCAGTCACAGCGGGGTGCTCACACTGAAGATGCCGGCCTCCTGGAATACAGGACAGGCAGTGAAACAGGCAACAACGGGCCCAAGGGACAGGTAAGTGACTGTTTTTTTAAAAGTCAGCAGCTACAGTTTTTGTAGCTGCTGACTTTTATTTTTTGACAGGGTGAGCAGAACTCCGCTTTAAGGTTTTTTTATTATCCTAATGCATTCCCCTCATTAAAGTGGAACTAAAGTCCCCATACTTACCTGTCCAGCAGTCCTGTACCAGCATCTTCTCCTGTATGCCGGTCTTCGCGCTCTTCATTGGCCGGCAGGGGATGACGTCATTCCTACACATGCGCAGGAGGCTGTCATACAAACACTGGCAGACCAGCCTGGCACTGTATACTCAGCGCACACACAGTTCAGTTTACAATGCTGGAGGAGACCAGTGAGCACGCAATAAAAGCTTACCTAAGCCCGTTCTTGCTCTAGTGCTGTGCCCAAGAATGGCATCTTTCTTCCTCCCCGCAGGGCAGATTGATAGCAGCAGGAGCCATTGCTGCTGCCAATTAATTCTTGCAACAAGGGAATGTGGGGGGGGTGGGGCCAAACCCAGCTGTCTAAGAACGCAGGGAGCGTGGCTCAGTATCGAGTTCACATGAATGTTCCGATATGAAGCCGACTCCTTTGGGGGCACTTGCCGAAGAGGAGGAGCCAGGAGCACCGGTTGGGGTCCTCAGAAGAGGAGGATTGGGGCTGCTCTGTGCAAAACCACTGCACAGAGCAGGTAAGTATAAGATGTTTATTTTAAAAAAAACTTAAGGTTTACAATCACTTTAAAGCAGTGGTATTGGCTATGGTACAGCCATACTTCAGTTTTTTTTATATATCCCTGCATTCTTTGTATTTGTGTTGTTTCCTTTAAATGTGTGTACTTGATCATTACTTTTGTACTGACACTTTTTTCATTTAGCGCAATTTTTTGCCTGTCTTTTTATTTATTTTTTTAAATGTGCAAAATATTGGCTAATAAAAGACTAATGGGCAATTTTTGGCACCAAACTAGGTCTGTGATAGACGAAAGGAGCTTCTAAAACTCTAAGAAGCTATTTTAAACCCATTGCCCTCTTTAACAACACAGAAAAATAATTTTCTATCTATGGATTTCACCAAAAATGTGCAAACATTTTTAAAGAGCTCCCTATTTCTCTAACTCCAGATCAAAAGGGTTTTTTTTTTTTTTTTTTAAATCAAAGGTTTACAGTCACTTTAAAGTAGTGGTATTGGCTACGGTACAGCAATACTACAAGTTTTTTATGTATCCCTGCGTTCTTTGTATTTATGTTGTTTTCTTTAAATGTGTACTTGATCATTACTTTTGTCCTGACACTTTGAATTTTTTCATTTAGTGAAATTTTTTGTACTATCTTTTTATTTTTTTTAAAAATCTGAAAAATACTGGCTAATAAAAGATTAATGGGGCAATTTTTGGCACTAAACTAGGTATGGGATAGATGAAAGGAGCTTCTAAAACTCCATTTTAAACCCATGGCCCTCTTTAAAAAACACAGAAAAGCATTTTCTATCCATGGATTTCCCCAAAAATTTGCAAGAAATTTTAAAGAGCTCCCTATTTCACTAACTCCAGATTGAAAATGGTTATTCTTTTTTGTGGAACTCTGTATCATTAGCATGCAGTTATGTAAGAATTCCAACAACAATGGGATATTACATACCATGCAAAGGTCTTTGTAGGGCAGTTTCTGAAACTTGGTATCCGTATTTCCAGCACACAGCTCCACATATCCCAGAACAACCTGAAACACTGTGTTGTGGATGGCTTGTGTGAAGTGCATATGCAGTTGGTCCATTGCAGTCTGGAAAACAAAAGACAACAGAATCTTAACCTCAAATGTACAAACTTATCCAAGCAGAACAATCACCTGTCTTTAAAAATACACTTAAAACCAATAAGATACTAAATAAAATCCTTCTGGAAGTTGACTTTTCAGTGACTTTATTGTGCTATAGACCATTTCAGATGGAGGTCCCTTCTTACTATAACCTGTATGGTTATACTTTTTTGTTGAGTCCCAGGCCCTACTCCACAGAAGTCAAGGTTTCCATAAACTGCACTGATGATGGCAAAAAGCCTGAAACCGCTGCATGCAGTTTGGCTAAAACGGGTCTATAATGCTAGGCTAATTTGCACTACACAACAACAGTTATGGAAATGCATCTGGATGGTGAGGCATAAAGTAACAATTTGCATGGCTTTGCCCACCATTCACAATTGTGAACATGAAGATTGCATAAGCACAAGGGTTTAAATTCATTTGTCATTTCTAAGCCGGCATCTCAGTCCACAAAGAGAGGAAAATGCACTGCCAGGAGGAGTTCTCTGATACTTGTGAAAGGCCATAAATAGTTATTACTGTAAAAGACTTCCCTGCGCTGTGAGGTTATAAAAATAATCTGTCAAATATATGTGTATAGAAGTGAATAAATATTCTAATAAAAATAAATACAAATTACAAAAAATTACAACCCAGCACTACCGTCACCTTCTTAATTCAAAAATTCTAAACATCAAAGTGCAAAGTGTCCACTACACATTATAACTGTGATATAATATTATCATTATTATTATTATTACACAGGATTTATATGGCGCCAACAGTTTGCTCAGCGCTTTATAATATAAAGGGAGACACAATACAGCAACAATAAAGTTCAATACAAGAGGGTTAGGAGGGTCTGATCCTGGGAGCTTACAATCTAAGAGATATAAAAAGTGCATAAGAAAAGTCCTCATAATAAAGTCCACAGAAAAAAGCGCTTCAATCCATCCCAGAAAAAAGTTTTACTCCACCAAAACAAACACCGCTTGTGCTCGTGCAATCCCTCTTCCTTTTGGAAAGACCATCAGCAGATCACTATGCCTCCCATTCTCATGGTTGGCACTTTTCATGTATTTGCACATCAGTTCTCAGGTAATCACAGTCATCACAATATTCCTCCATCTGACTCATAACATGTCATCAAAATATGAAAGAGAAAAAGATGCCTCCAATGGTACAGTAACCAATAAAACTTCCTTTATTAAAATAGTAAAAAGCCACACACAAAGTTAAAATGAACATTGTGCTCCTCCATAATAAAACACAAAATGGTATCACGTATAGCACAAGTAGCAATCCAACAGCAATCTCACCACCTTCGGAATAATTGAACAGCGTTACCACATCACTTCTGGTTCCGGTCCTGACCCCCGTGATGAAACGTGTTGAGGTGTAGCTACACGATGACCAAAAGTGACCTTAGGACATCCAGAGGTGGACTGTGAAATGGACACTTTGCACTTTGGTGTCATAAAAAGCTATTACTTAGCATGCCGCACTTAACACAAAAAAAAAAGCCAATGCATTGCTTGGTCCACTTCATTCTATTTACAATCAAATTTCTGGAAAACAACTGTCCGTAAAAACAGAAAAAAGTTGCTGAATGAGAATCCCCTGACACCAAAGGTAAGATACTTGTGGAATAGCTTAAACTGCGTTTGGAAAGCCTTCTCAGACAAATAAATCAGATCTGAACAATGAAAATAAAAGGTTGTGTCCTCATTACATCTTAGGAGCTTTCCATATTTTACTGGATGCTTGCTGTGCTGTAAGCACGATCCAGGGTAAAGGTATAACATTTTCCGTGTCTCTGGTCTAGACCTACGTTTTCTACGCTCTTTCAAGTAAAGCCGGTACAAGTTTTAGTCTGTGTCTAGTTTTAGTGAATTCAGCTGTTCATTATAAAACAAGTTCCCAGTTATCCATCTCATTTATCGGTCAGTTTACAACAGGACTCAAGACAAACATTTTTTTAAATTAAAACATGCTATGTAACAAAAGTGAACTCTCATGAGGGCTATCCCAACTCCACAATTGCTGCCCTTTTTAAAATATTTACAGTGTCATAGCAAATAGTATAGCTCTCACTCTCTCCACCTGTCCATTTACAGTTTTCCTTGTATTCTGTGAACCAGCTCAGGAGCATTAGTCCCTCAGTGCCCAGTCCAGGAGCATTAGTCCCTCAGTGCCCAGTCCTCAGCCCTTGTGCCTTATTGTAGTGCACAGCCTCCAGACACAGTACCTTAACCTCTAAAAAACATCCAAGCTCATGTAGGTTGACCTTCCAGCACTCAATACCCAATATACAAGAGTTGGACAAAAATATTAAACCACTACATGACTTGCAGGTGTGAAAGTGATGACATGTTTTGTGTTGAAAGCGGAAGTGATGTAACATACTTTTGCTGTGTGATGAGATAGCTAGCGGAAGGGAAACCTCACTTTTGTCATTCACTGCGTGCACTGCTAATAATACGGAGTCATGTCAGAGCTTACTGAGCTTCAAAGAGGCCAAATCAGAGGTTGACATGGTCAACTAAAAGAGACAAAAGGACATTGTTGTCAGAGCAGGAGCTGTGGAACGGACAGGCAGGCCTAGAGGCAGGGTCACGCACTGACTGACGACAACCACCACCCACAGACCGGAGTCCCTCGGAGCGCGGAGTCTAAGTCTCAGGCTACCTTTCACCAGGGCCCCTGATGGTGGGGATGGACTTGACGCAGCCAGGAACCAGGTCGCGGCCCCCGAGACACCCCAGCTGCAGTAATGGCCGCCGCCAATGGCGTGTAGCTGGTAGGAATCAGATCAGACAATAGCGTAGTCGGGCAGGCCGGGTCGACAACAACGGGACAAACGGTACAGAACAGTAGACAAGAATCAAAAGTCACAGGCCGGGTTCAGCAACGGGAGGTCAGATCAAAGGAAAACGCACAGAATGGTCTAGTCACAAGCAGAGTCAGATTCCAGGAGAGTCACGAGAGTATACACAGAGCTGTTGCAACACTAACACACATGACACGAATGCAAAAGGGCATGTGCGGACAACAGACTTATATGTAATCAACCACACCCCTCTGGGGGATGGACCTCAGAGGCCTGAAGGCATAAAAGACTCCCACCATGCTCTTTGCAGAAACCCAAGATGGATGCCAGCACATGGAGCAACACAACCACTGGAAAAAGGTAGGACGTTGACAATTGTGCAGAATTGTGACCCTGAATAAGAAAACAACTACTGCAAACGTGACTGCAGAGCTCAATCTCAGTCTTCCAAAGCCTGTGATCACAAAAACTGTGCAGAGGGAACTCCATAAGCGAAACATTCAAAGGCGAGCTGCACCTGCCAAACCACTAGAGACGATATTACTGCTCAGTAGAGGAGAGAGTGGTGCAACACCCATGAATCATGGACTATTGACCAATGGAAGATTGCAATATGGTCTGATGAATCAAGCTTAACACCAACCACCAGATCTGTTTGTGTGTGGCAAACACTGTTCCAAGCTTTTGATCAGGACTGTTTTGTGCCAATGATAAAGCATGGTGGCAGTGCAAACATGGTTTTGGCAGCCATATCTTGATATTCTGCAGGCCAACTATATACACATTTTGGCCGACCATGTGCACCCCATGGTGCAGACATTGCTTCCTGAAGACTGCGCCATTTATCAAGACGATAAAGCTCCAATTCACACAGCTGGTGATGTCAAATTGTGGTTTGATGAGCATGCAGATGAAGTCCCGCACCATCCCTGGGTGCTGCAGTCGCCAGACCTCAATATCATACTATGGTTACTGACCATGGCCACTATGGTTAATTTTGGAGAACAAGGTTCTGGCTCATTTTTTGCCTCTGGCATCTCTCCGAGAACTGGAACGATTTTTGCATGAAGAGTGCTATCAGATTCCATTATCCACCATCCAAGACTTTTTTGTCAATTCCCAGGAGAATTCAGGCTGCAAAAGGTGGATGCCAAAAGTGGCCCAACACCATATTAGGTAATGATTTTGTTCTTTTACCTGGTGTTTTCATAATTTTGTCCAACCCCTGTATATGCTTTAACCTCTCTCCTGCATATACTGCCTGACAAGCGGCTTCTGTTTCTTATATTCACAACCTCCTTACTCTAGAAGGCATACTTTTGTTGGTGTATATAAACCCAAAAATAAAGCCCCATGCACACCGACTTTTTTGTTTGTTTGTTTTGGTGCTTTTAACTCCCCTAAAATCCTCTTCCAGGCAGCAACATTTGGCCAAAAATAGCCTGACGCTTGTAAATGTGTGTACCGCGTTTACCAGTGTCAAGCATTTGGGTGTTAATTCATTTCATTGGCCAGAATAAATAAATATATTGCTAAAAGTCTATGTGTGCATGGATACATAGGATAACATGCAGGGGAGTTGAGGCAGAAAAACAAAATGCCAGACGCCATTAAAAGTAGCTTCAAAAATGTCTACTGTGCATGAGGCCTAAAAATAACATATTGCACCTTACCAGTGCTTAGATCTGGTGACTGCATTAGAACAAATTTTTCAGATTTTTTTCATATGGTTATCCTGCCAAAAACACATTTCCTGTCCTAGGGTGACATAGGGTGACAGTGCTGGCTCTCCTATTGTACTGTATCAATGGAGAAACTGTTGTCACTCCATACAAAAAACTGTTAGGGCTACAGAACAACTCCACCTTTCTGAACCGGAATGTGGTTCCTCTAGTCCAGGGGTAGGCAACCTGTGGCTCTCTAGCTGTTGTGGAACTACATTTCCCATGAGACATTACAAAGATTACAAAACTGACAGTTACAACTATGACTTGCAGAGGCATGATGGAACTTGTAGTCCTGCGGCTCTTAGGTTGCCTACCCCTGCTCTAGTCCATATAAGAGAACTGGGAAAGGATAAATAAACTGCTTCCTATAACACGGTAGAGCACACAGGAAGTTGCAAGCTCACCGGATTCCTGGCAGGACCAATAGTTATTTTTGCACTTTTTAAGTGGATAAAAATCATTCAGTAGTATATTTTCCAGACAAAAAGGGACCAAATAAGAGAAATTTGTTTTTAGGGTTTGCATACACTTCCCATCTACTACTATACAAGCAGATGATTCACAGTTTAGATACTTTTCATGAATATTTCAAGTAGAAATCTCTATGTCTGGATGTCAGATTGTTTTCAGAATTATACTGAATCTGCAGCATTGTCTAAGCTCTGGCTTCTACAGAGGAGATACGGCTCACTATGCCTTCACTAATCCCAGGAAACATTCAGTCATACATCTCATGTGATGCTTTTCAGGAGCTGTGCATCAAAGTCCTTTGCTCAAGTGGGCAAGCAATTTTAATTGGATTCACACAGGTGTGAGTAATTGATCAGCCATTGCCATTTATTCTTCAATTCAGATATTCTTATCTCCTCAGTGCAGGTCTGTGTACACCTTGGGACTGGTTTGCATATGAAATAGCAGTTTGCAGTTGTCATCCATAACCACAGGGTTCTGGAGACACAGGTCCCAACATTTCACACGGCCAAACGCAGGCACTACAAATAGCAGTAAATCAAATTAAATGGTCATTTTTTTCTATTGAGGTTCTATTTGTAATAATCGCAAATCACAAATTTACTGACTCTAGAACTGCGCGAACCGAGCTTTCAGTTTACCAATGATTACTTTTTTAATAGCACCAATAGTTTTACATTGTACACAGAAGAATCCAAATCAGTCCTGTCACCAACGGAGCTATAAAGTTGAAGGTTTATTAAAAAAAAAAAGAATAAAAATGTATCTGTTTACCAGGAGCACCATTTATGCCTGTAAGATGCTGTTGTGCAGGCATGGCAGTCCTGTACTAGATTCTTGCTGGGCTAGTTGAAGAGCGCATGAGGTTGCAGTCTGCGCAGACCTGCTGCATGGAAAGAATGGGGTAAGAGGGTATTTAGGGAAAAAAAAATTGGAGGACAACTCCAATTTTCATATCGTTAGTGAATAATATCGTTATTGAATAGTTACAGTGAACCATATTGTTAGTGAAAAATTACAGTGAACAAATGGTCCAAGTCCAAGTATTAGAGCAGGGGTCTCCAAACTTTCTAAACAAAGGGCCAGTTTACTGTCCGTCAGACTGTAGGAGGGTCAAACTGTGGCCAGATGGAGTAGAAAATTCCCCAGTGTCAGTGGCAGTAGACAATGCAAGTGTATGATCCAAACTCACACGTTCCTGCGTTAAAAATGGCTGTGTGTATAAGTGGGTGCTGCAGTGACCGTCGGCTGGAACCAAACAAAATCAGCAAGAAAAAAATTTCACCAGCACACCGAGGATCACCAATATGGGTCCAAAGGTTTTAATAAACCATCACATAGTTACAGCAAGGCAACGTTTCGGAGTCTCGCAGGACCCCTTCATCAGGCATGATCTTCTGGAGGAAAACCTCCAGAAGTGCAGAAAAATCTTAAAACAGAAGAAAAAATATATACAAATGACAGGTTACTCCTTAAAAAAGAAAACAGCATCCTTCCAGGGCACTAGGCATGCTGGTAGTGGGAGGTGTTGTTCCCTGAGCTGCCCTCCAGTTTTTTTGTTTGCCAGTGCCCTGTCCTCCTGTAGGCAGCAGCATAACCCAAAGGATTAAGGCTAGGTTCACATATGTGCGGGTGGTTCTGTTGCGGATCCGCACAAAAATCCACCCGCACAGAGGAATGCGGACCCGCGAGTGGGTAACTGGAAAACGTAACCGTACTAGGAACTGAGGTTGCCGTGCGGGATGCATTTTCAGAAGAAGTGCAGGGACTTCTTCCCTGCATCTCATGGGGCACAGGCGTCCATTCAAATGTATGGGCTCTCGTGCCCACATAAAACGCGGCCCGCATGGCCGCATATATGTGAACCAGGGGTAAGACTTCCTTTATTCCTCAATGGGGGAGAAAGAAATGTATTTCTAGTACCTAAACCTGCCTTGCTATCAGCCTCTTGCACAGCAGAGCTCAGCCTGAGGGAGAGAGAAGCAACACAAGCAGGCAATCAGTTGTGCTGAAGAGCTAACAAGGGACATTAACCTCCCTGGCGGTATGATTATTTCAGATTTTTGGTGCTGAAAGCGGTACCATTATTTTGCATTGAAATTTGGCGTTTTATATTGTAGGCCTGTAATTCTTAGGAATAACTCACTGAAATCTGTCCGAACAAGAGTCTAGTAAACATCCCCGGTAGGATAAAACTTGAAACACCAAATCATAAATTATAATTTATTAAATAATCATAAAAAATAATAATATAATAATAATAAATTTAATTCAATAATATAATCAAACCAAAAACACTGAAATTTGAAATATAGCGCCAAGTTCGCACATCACTGAGCAAAGTCGCAGAATCGTTTTCAGTGTCTGATGATGAATTTCCCCCACGAATCATTATCACTCAATTCTGCAAGTGGTTCTGATTTACTATCGCTGTTCTCTAGCCGGTCTAAAACCGCTTTTGACCTAAAGGGACACTTTTTGGACGCCATGGACGTTTCCAGGCAATAAGAACAGTAAAAATGCAGGCAGGGCGCAGGACAAGGCACTCGGGACAAAATGTATGTGAAATGGTTTGATACAGTAATGTTATACTATGTGATTTTAGTGATTTTAGTGAATTTCACTTTTTGTCATTTTCAAATTTCCCGCCAGTTCCATCCCCGTACGTCCCGACGCTCGCAGGGGACGGAACCCGGAAGACAGATGCCGGCATCCACCGGATTACATTTCTGGGGAAACTGCAGGAGGGACATCGCGGGAGCGCAGGACAAGGTAAGTGATTGAGGGATCGCGGAGCAACGTCGCATGGTAAGCCCGAGTATAGCTCAGGGTTACTGCTTGTGGTACTGAAACTTTACCCCGAGCTACACTCGGGAATACCGCCAGGGAGGTTAAAGAAGGAGAAAGTAAGGTAACAGATAAATGAGCTCAGTCTGCTTCTTCTGCTTTCACATTTCATTTGCAGGTTGGTGAAGGGACTTGTAAGTGTAAATGAACTGCAACAGAGGAAAATCAGGGTTCCTGTTCTGCCAGAGAGGGCTGTGCTATGTGGGAAAAGTGTGTTTATTCAGGTCTACATGAAGAAAGAAAAAAAACAAGGCAAAAAATTCTTTGACAGATAAAACTGTTTTTTTTTATATGCATTTTCTCTGTATTTATCTGTTCGGCTTTAAAGCACACTACTTGCCAGTCCCTTGGGCGATAGATCCAATCTTCAATCTCTTGCGGAGCTTTCAGAGCTGCTGACATCTTTAGCATCCAATGCTTCCCGATGTGCTGGATGCCAGCATCCCTTGCTGCTCGCTATGAATACACCCGCTAGCCACTGCATCATTAGTATGTCCCTGGAGAGGACACCCTACTGACAAAGCAACTGGTGAACAAAAGTGTCAGATGTTAAAATTTCCAGTGGCATTTCTAGTTTTGCTGCCCACAGCGTTGGTAAGTATAATTGATCTTTTATTGGGTCTTTCATTTTTATTTTTTTTTTTGGCAGCAAAGTCACCACAGGAATCAAAGAAGCAAGTTATAAGACAGACATATTGTTCTAACTGAGAAATTCAAGTAAAATCACGCTGACATTAAAAACGTTTTAGTGTGTAATGATGAGAAAGTGAAAACTAAAAGTAATTCTATAAACTACATTGCATTGGATTAGGAGGAAAAAAATGAGTTGGCCAAATGAGAGTAAATCGAAACAAACTTTAATGATGGCTTTTATGTTCGAAATGTTTAATCCCCATCTGGTTCACAAACATATCTTCTTTAGATGTATTTTAATTAAATTTTTTTGTACTTTGCTCAACTTCTTAGTGTTTAAATAGAAACTTTCAAGTGCTTAGAGTCTAAGTTGTTCAATAACAAAATGCACCGTACAGCTTCCACAGAAGCTTAAAATATAACTAAAGGCAAAACTTTTTTAGTTTTGGATAGAGTGGAGATGGATTAGAACTCCAATCAAGCTTTTATTGCCATCTGTGTCTCTGTTAGAGAGATTCACCTTCTCTATCTGTCCTGTTTACCGTCACAATTGAAATTGAAAGTAAAAAAAAAATCCCAAGTTTTGGGTTGTCGCCAGAAAAGTAATAGAAGTGCAATGTTGTAATTGGGACACTGGTTCTGGTGACCTGGAGGGTCCCCAAGGGATTGCCTTAATTTGGAGCAATTTGTTCTCACTTTCTGTTTTAGCTATGGAACAGGACGTGAAAGGAAACCTCCCCAATGGGACACAGATGGCAAAAACAAAACTAGACAAGGGTTAAAACCCTCCCTTACTCTATTCAAAATAACAAAAAAAAGTTTTGCCTATAGTTCCACTTTATTGGCCTATGGAACAACATTGCAAAAGATGAACACAGTCAAATCACACAGTGCACAAAGCTAAACCGTGTGCTGTGTAGTTATGACAATAGTGACACTCAGTATTTGAGAGGGCAGCCATGGCTCCTCCAGACTGACACCTACCCATCAGCCTGCCCACTCCTTGGGAGGAGTACTGAGCCAGGGGGCTGTGATTTTTTTCAGGAAGCTATGAACAGTACCCTACTAGCCCTCCTACAAGCCATGATCTATTTGCACTGCACAGAGAAGCACTTAGACCAAGTGTCAATGTCACTGGATCAAAAAGAAGGTATGTAATTTATATGGAAGGGTTTTAGATAAAAAAAAAAAAAATGATATATACAGTATTTTCTGGCATATAAGACTACTTTTTATACTTAAAAATATACCCCATAAATTGGGGGTCGTCTTATACGCGGGGTATAAAATGTGAACCTTGAGTTTGTTTGGGTCAAGTTGGCTGGATGTGTGGTAATACTGTACATACAGTATACCGTGCTGAGCCAAGCTGGCTCAAAACAAATGTCCCTATGACAGATTAATCTGTCAGCCCGCTGGATGTGCGGTATATACAGTATACTGCGCTGAGCCAAGCGGTTTCAAAACGTACCGGTACGTCCCTACTGTAATCAGCCCGCTGGATGCGTGTATGTACGGTAGCTGCGGCTACATACAGTATACACTGGGCCAATCACAGCGAGTGATGTATTCTACTAATGAATACAAAGCCTGCTCGGATTGGCTGAGTCAGAGAGGTGGGCTGATGATGTCACAACCTCAGCCAATCCGAGCAGGCTTTGTATTCATTAATAGAATACATCGTTCGCCGTGATTGGCCCAGCATATACTGTATGTAGCCTCAGCTACTGTATATACACGCATCCAGCGGTCTGATTACCGTAGGGACGTACCGGTATGTTTTGAAACAGCTTGGCTCAGTATACTGTATATACTGTACCACACATCCAGCGGGCTGACAGATTAATCTCTCATAGGGACATTTGTTTGGAGCCAGCTTGGCTCAGCACGGTATACTGTATGTACATTACTGCACATCCAGCGGGCTGTATATATACTGTATGTAGCCGAAGCTACCGTATTACCGCACATCCAGCGGTAACCATCTGATTTGGAATTTGATCTATATGATGACTGTCTTACAAATGTATCACAAGATGTCATTCATGAACTTATGATGTCAGAGGATGAACATGAGGATTTTGAAGGATTTTAAGTACCGGTAAGTCATAACCATTTCAATTAAAAAATCTGATGTTTTTAAATGGTGTTGCCTCGGGAAGGGGGGTAGTCTTATTCGGCGAGTATAGCCCAAAACCTATGTTTTATCTGGAAAATTAGGGGGTCGTCTTATACACCCAGTCGCCTTATATGCCAGAAAATACAGTATATATATATATATATATATATATATATATATATATATATGAGCAGATTAGATTTCAGCTTCAAAGTGGACATAACAGATTGTTTCCCGGTACGTGCACAAATGCTCAGTACTATGTCCGTGTAATACTTTCCAGTACTTATTAACTCTCAGGAAGATCACTTTTCTCTTCAGAAGGATGGCACCATCTTTGTGCAGCCATCATCCGGGATCAGCATCTACTTCATAGACTGAGATGACAGCTCAGAAAAGACCTGTCATGTAAATTGTCTGATAGTTGGTGACGGCTCACAGAGTGAAATGGAATAAGCACTTTCGAAGTTTGTGTCACAAACACTTTTTTTTGGAGTATGTTGTATTTTATCTAAAAGGACGTATCACAGACACTTGACTCATTTGCACATTTATTTATGTATGTCTATTTATGAAACAAATTCCTTTTCTTTGTATTGCTTGCAATATTGAGATTCTTTTGACTTTAAAATTTGAGGGGTCACTATGAAAATGTAGGTGTACATGAATTTGTTTCCTTCTTTTGTGCATCTAATTATGCACAGAGCATTCTGGACAATAATACTGTGAATATATCACACTGAACACTTTATAGGTGAAATTTTAACTCCTTGCTGCCCAAGGCCTCTCAGCAGGGGGGCCTTAATGCAAAGAGGCAGCATATATGCGTACCCAAAAAAAAACACTACCGACACAGTTACCGGTGGCTAACGGAAAGCTCCCGATCTCTACTTGCAATTGGGAGATTTCCGATCATGTGACTGCTGTAACAGCCAATCATGACCGTCACATGATCACAAACCCTGCAGAAATCTAGGGAGAAAAACACACACACTATATAGATAGATAAAACAAACATATTATACATAGCGCTTAAATTGTATAATTTACAATAATGTGTATTATGTTTACGTTTACTATCTTTATTTGCTACTGTGCTATGCTTCCTGTACCATACTGTTCCAACTGTCAAATATTTATAATTTTTGATAGCTCTAAAGAATATCCCAAAACACATTGGTTTCCTGTATATTTTCAATAAACAGATTCTGTCATTTTCAAAAGCCAGTCTCTACTTTGAATCAGGTATAGATGCAGGCATTTCCACTCCAGACAGAGCAGAGCGCTTGCGCCTTTCTACTCTCTTTATGCAGAAGACTGATGACATCACTTAAGCCTAGGCAAAGTTACTGTAGAACTTTTTAATGATAAGGGTACAGTTATATGAGAGTCCTCCTGCGCTGCTAAAAAATGAAAAGGCCTTAATTACAGCAGCTAACAAACAAACCTCACCTTTATGTGGATACTGTATAATGATCAATTAATGATACTGATCAATTAATGATACTGTTTTTGCGTATTGCGATATTTCAGGAAATTATTAATGTAGTAATATACTGAGAGGTGCACTTTAAGAAGTGGCGCTGTGCTATACTGTGGCCATATATGCAGAACAGGAAGTGGTACTGTACAGTACTGTGCCTACATATACAGAATAGAAGTAATACTAGGCTACACTGTGCCCACACATAAGTGGTTCTGAGCTAGACTGTTCCTGCGTATACAGAAGTAATACTAGGCTACACTGTGCCCACACAAGTGGTTCTGAGCTAGACTGTGCCCACATATACAGAATAGAAGTAATACTTTGCTACACTGTGCCCACACATAAGTGGTCTTGATCTAGACTGTGCCTGCATATACAGAATAGAAGTAATACTTTGCTACACTGTGCCCACACATAAGTGGTCTTGATCTAGACCAGGGGTGGGCAAACTTTTTGACTTGAGGGCCGCAATGGGTTCATATATTGGACCCAGGGGCCGGAACCAAGAGTAGATGAATGATGTGTATGTGTCATCCATAGTAAGTATAGTAATATTCCCCCATAGTAATTAATCCCCCATATAGTAATTCATCCCCCATAGTAATTCATCCCCCATATAGTAATTCATCCCCCATAGTAATTCATCCCCCATATAGTAATTCATCCCCCATAGTAATTCATCTCCCATAGTAATTCATCCCCCATATAGTAATTCATCCCCCATAGTAATTCATCCCCCATATAGTAATTCATCCCCCATATAGTAATTCATCCCCCATAGTAATTCATACCCCATAGTAATTCATCCCCCATAGTAATTCATCCCCCATAGTAATTCATCCCCCATATAGTAATTCATCCCCCCTATAGTAATTCATCCCCCCTATAGTAATTCATCCCCCCTATAGTAATTAATTCCCCATATTAATTCATCCCCCATATTAAGTCCCCAAGTCCCCCCTGTGTCAATTCACTTACCTTTGCTCCGCGCGTTCCTCTCGCCGTGTTCCCGCGCCGTTCCGGTGTAGCATGAAAATCTGTCTCCTATGAGGATCTGTTCCCCTCGACGTATCTGCACATGTGCCAGTTTCAGGCATTAGCAGCCAATCGGCGATCTCCGGCACATGCGCAGATACGTCGAGGGGGACAGATCCTCATAGGAGACAGATTTTCATGCTACACTGGTCTTCAGGGCGGACTGTGAGAGGAGCCTAGCGGGAGCCTAGCTCCACGGGCCGGATTAAAAGGTCCGCCGGGCCGTAGTTTGCCTATTGCTGATCTAGACTGTGCCTGCATATATAGAATAGAAGTAATACATTGCTACACTGTGCCCACACATAAGTGGTCTTGAGCTAGACTGTGCCTGCATATACAGAATATTAATAATACTTTGCTACACTGTGCCCACACATAAGTGGTTCTGAGCTAGACTGTTCCTGTATATACAGAATAAAAGTAATACTGAGCTAAACTATGTCCAAAAGACAAGAGGAATACCACTCAAGCAACAATCGGCATCAAACCAAAGCAGGTGCAGACCCTGGCTCGCCACCACGCATCAGAAAGAAAGGTTGGCCACACACCGGAGGAATGATGAATATGCGTGCATATAATTTATTGATCCATAAGACAACAAATGCACCAGGACATGATAAATTATATGCACGTATATTCATCATTCTTCCGGTGTGCGGCCATCCTTTCATCCTGATCTACACTATGGAAACACAAACTAAACCAGGCCTGCATATACAGAACAGTAAATGGTTCTAAGCTACAATGTGCACTTACATTATACAACTGTCTCCATTTTTTAGCTCTCACCAGTGAAAGATGGATATGGCTGGGAATTATTTTTGTTTGTAAAAGCTAAAACCTTTGCAGTATGTCATTTAAATTGTAGATCATGTCGTTGCTGGTTCCAGCGTGCTGATTGAAGCCAGTCTGGAGAAGATAATTTTTCAAAGTCATTTATTAGGAAAGAGCTTGAGAGGCCGGGGAATGATCATGTGATGTGTCACCCAGGCTTTCACATACTGGATAACTGAATAGAATAATGTATGCTCTGGTGTAAAACGGCAAACACTAAACCAAGAAAAAGTGTCTGCGGTTGATCGGTCTACAGAATGCTCCTAATCCAGCCCTGTGGCTGTTTTCTAATTGAAGCTCATCTTCATGCAAGACGTTCATAAGAAAACCTTTGTCAATATAAGATCTAAAACAGGAATGTATTGTGAGCAGTCTTATGGTGATTAAGGTGTCCTTTTATCATGCAGTGGTAAATGACCGCTGCTCGGTTCTCTGGCATTCTCAAAGGAGAACGATCTCCTCTGAATGCCTTTTTATGAAGCGGTATAGATCGCTTCTCCGAATGAGAAGAGAATCAATCTACAAACGCTTTGAATGATAGAAAACAGCTGCTTTTACTGCAATCTCGCGAGATTACATTAGCCACTTCCCGTCCGGCCCATGTACATAAACAGCCAGACGGAGCAGTGCAGGGGCGGGTGGCCGTTTATTAACGTCCTCCCACTTTCCTGCTTGTGCGTGTTCCCTAGGAGCACACGGCACCGCAATCCGGTGCCCACTGTGTCCTCCGGACACAATAGAACGCTGATCGCTGTACGGGACCCTCTGTGTGAGGGTACGATCATGTGATCACTGATTGGCCAATCAGTGATCACATGAATAGTAGTAAGCAAAATGTCACTTCTGACATCATTGCTTACTACTAGTGAAATCTGTGAATGATCACAGAGGTCACATGGTACAAGGCTATTCACAACAGCCTTGTACCATGTGACAAGCTGTGACCAATAACACCTCTCACAGTATTTCTCAATGGCTGCAAGAATGCAGCCAGAGAGAAGGAGAAATTATTGTTTTTACAGCCTTTATGGGTGTAAAAGCAATCAGTGTAAAGAAAAAAAATATTTTTTTTCATCACCCCCCACAAGTAGTACAGTATCATCATGGTGACACTTTACTGCTAGGGTGACAGTATGTTAAAAAAAAACCCGTAAATAATAATATATAAAAAAAGTTAAAAATGTTTTTTTAAATTATAATTTTTGGTTATAAACTAATATGGGTTATTTTTGGTTTTACTAAAAAGATAGCTGAAGACATTTTGGACAAGATTTATGAAGAAAGATTATTTATTTGCAAAATGTTATAAGAAATTTTTTAATTTTTGGACTTTTTCATTCATATAGCAAATAAAAAATAAAGTTTTATCTGTCTCAAAAAATGCTACAAAATTCATATGGGTACAGTGTTGCGTGGCCGTGCAATTGTCATTCAAAGTGTGACAGCGCTGAAAGCTGTAAATTGGCCTGGGCAGGAAGAGGGTGAAAGTGTCCAGACTTGAAGTGGTTAAGAGATCAGTCAAGCACAGTTTAATAAGCATCTATGAATTACCACTGCTTCATTTGCGGTTCCTCCGATTCTGCACCTCTGGGCTGGAGAATCTGGAGGGAGAACACAGATCGCCAGTGAAGGGCTGACATCGCTCCTTCATACACTGGCAGTCTGTGTGCTGAGATGATCAGTGGGGATCATGTTCTCCGCTGATCATCTGTTTCCTAAACCAATAATGATCTGAGATCAGCAACGATCCTTAGGATCGCCGCTGATCTCAGTTTCATAAAAGGACACCTAAAGTGGTTGTAAAGGTAGAAGGTTGTTTACCTTCATTCATTTTCTGCATAAAGGTAAAAAAAAAAAAAAACCTATGTGCAGCTCAGATGTTCTGAGCATGCAATAGCATGCAGCTGCCATGTTAGGTCCCATGTACACAGCACACTTCTGAATGATGGAAACTGACTGCTGGTAAACGTAGGCTAAAAAAAAATCTGTTTAGCTGCGTTTGCATACCGCGTTTATGCATGTTTATGAGCGTTTACGTTTAGAAGCGTTTTTTAAAGATAAGCACAGGAGAACCTCTCAAATGCCCAGAATGCACTGAAAAGTGGTAAATTATTAACTATTTCAGACTGTTTCAGAGAAATACAGAGGATAGAAGCAGAGACAGCAGTACAGTGAAGGAAATAAGTATTTGATCCCTTGCTGATTTTGAATGTTTGCCATCTCACAAAGAAATTATCAGTCTAAAAATCGAATGTTAGGTGTATTGTAACACTGAGAGACAGAATAGCAACAAAAAATTCAAAAGAAATGCATGTCTAACAAATTATGCACTAATTTGCATGTTCATGAGGGAAATAAGTATTTGATCCCCTATCATTCAGCAGGATTTTTGGCTACCAGGTATCTTTCATACAGGTAACAATCTGAGATTAGAAGCAGTCTCTTAAAGGAAGTGCTGCTAATCTCATTTTGTTACCTGTATAAAAGACACCTGTCCACAGGAGCAATCAAACATCAGATTCCAAACTCTCCACCATGGCAAAGGCCAAAGAGCTGTCCAAGAATGTCAGGGACAAGATTGTAGACCTACACAAGGCTGGACTGGGCTACCAAACTATCGCCAAGCAGCTTGTTGAGAAGGTGACAACAGTTGGTGCAATCATTCGCAAATGGAAGAAACACAAAACAACTGTCAGTCTCCCTAGGTCTGGTGCACCATGCTAGATCTCACCTCGTGGAGTGTCAATGATCATGAGAACAGTGAGGAATCATCCCAGAACTACACGTGAGGATCTTGTCAATCATCTCCAGGAAGCTTGGACTACAGTCGCCAAGAAAACAATTGGTAACACACTACGCCGACAAGTACTGAAATCCTGCAGTGCCCGCAAGGTCCCTCTGCTCAAGAAAGCACATGTCCAGGCCCATCTGAAGTTTGCCACTGAACATCTGAATGAGGCAGAGGAGAACTGGTTGAAAGTGTTGTGGTCAGATGAGACCAAAATTTAGCTCTTTGGCATCAACTTGCCGTGTTTGGAGGAGGAGGAATGCTGCCTATGACCCCAAGAACACCATCCCAACTGTCAAACATGGTGATGCAAACATTCTGCTTTGGGGGTGTTTTTCTGCTAAGGGGACAGGACAACTGCACCGCATCAAAGGGACGATGGACGGAGCAATGTACCATCAAATCTTGAGTGAGAACCTTCTTCCCTCAGCCAGGGTATTGAAGATGGGTCGTGGATGGGTGTTCCAGTATGACAATGACCCAAAACACACGGCCAAGGCAACAAAGGAGTAGCTCAAGAAGAAGCATATTAAGGTTCTGGAGTGGCCTAGCCAGTCTCCAGACCTTAATGCAATTGAAAATCCGTGGAGGGAGCTGAAAGTTCGAGTTGCCAAACGTCAGCCACCAAACCTTAAAGACTTGGAGAGGATCTGCCAAGAGGAGTGGGCCAAAATCCCTCCTGAGATGTGTGCAAACCTGGGGGCCAACTACAGGAAACGTCTGACCTCTGTGATTGTCAACAAGGGATTTGCCACCAAGTACTATGTCGTGTTTTGTGAAGGGGATCAAATACTTATTTCCCTCATGAACATGCAAATCAGTGCATCATTTGTTAGACATGCATTTCTGCTGAATTTTTTGTTGCTATTCTGTCTCTCAGTGTTACAATACACTTACCATTCAATTTTTAGACTGATCATTACTTTGTGAGTGGGCAAACATTCAAAATCAGCAGGGGATCAAATACCTATTTCCTTCACTGTATGTGTTGAGATTAGCTTAGGTGTGAGTTTCTCATTAACATTTCTTTTGTTTCCAAGGATGGGAAAGGTGTCTGGTGGAGGGAGTCATTAAGGTCACCTGGCAGGGGGTCTTCATGAGGAATTTGAGGTGTAAACGGTCATTAACATATCTTTTGTTTCCAAGGGTGGGAGAGGTCTGAGGTATGAATTGGTCATTACAATGTGTGACAAGCTTGGTAGGAACATCCTGTGTTCAGTGTTTTTGAGTACCTTGAAAATGCTTTGCATGCATTTTTTCATGATGAAAAAAGACTCTGGGCAGCATCGGGAACTGGAAGACTAAATAAAAAATTTCAGATGCAAACGTTTATAAACGCGATTTACGGCGTTTACAAGTGTTTGCGTTTGAAACGCTGATAACATTGACTGCTGAACACAAGTTTTCTGCGTTCCAAAAAAACGACTGTAAACTCAAATGCCTGTAAACGACTGTAAACGAAGATGTGTACATGGACACATAAGAAAACATTAGAGAGAGTTCAGGGGCTGCTAAAAAAAATGCTAAACAGCTCCTAAACGTGAGTTTATCAGCTGCAGTGTACATGAGCCCTAATAACTAAAATCATACCAATGAAAGAGGCTGGCCGGGGACAGTGAGGCTGGGGAGGAAAGAGCTAGATGATGCTAGACAGTCTCCAGTCAGGAAATGAGGCGGGATCTATCTGACTTGCTGCAGCTTCTAACACAAGTTCAAAGCATACAGCAAATTCAGAGTAAGCAATTTGAGTGCAGCAAAGAAGTCGGTACAGCTGTGCAAGACTAAAGGTAAGGCTGAAGTTTGGCTTTAAAGATTTTTTAATAAACAAATGACAGCACTGCTTAGTTATCTGTCTGGAATTTATCTTGTTGGTAATTTTAAATTAGCTAACATGTTTCCTGAACTTTTTAAGCAGACCACTGATGGAATTTACTGGTTGCCTGAAGCTGCTCTTCAACGTAAACCCAGAGGCTTCCAATTCCATGAGAATATCACCAACTCAATTTGCAGGTTAATCATATACAGTGCCCAGTAGTCTAATTAATTTTTACTAATTGACTCTCAGTGAAATGTCACCTTACCTGCGTTTTCCCCAGTAGTCGGTAGGCCTGCTGCACCTTTGTGTAATGAGCAACATCAAAGTTCTTGCAGATCTTAGACAGCGCAACATCCAATTGTTCCTATAAGAAAGAACAATATACATTCATGTAAGAAATTGACAACAGGAAGGCCAACATTAGCAAGCAAGTAATATTCAAACAATAATAGACAAGGTGGAGTGGTGACGCCACACTCTTCGCCTTGTCCAATCAGAGAATGTGGACGATGGCTCTGTAATAATTTTACAAAAAAAAAAAAATCGAAGTACCCTTTTTCCTAATTGATATACAGCTGTCATGTGACCCAGCTCTTTCCCAGCCTGTCTGCAGGGAAACATGAACAGGAGGAGCATCTAGCCCTCTGCTACTGGTTACATGTTCAAAAAAAAAAACAAAAAGAAAAAAATAGCCTTTGGCCTACAGAGTAAAAATAATTAATATCAATGAACGGTTTGGTCATACAAACATATATTTGAAATCAAATCTTTGTTATTATTTGGTAATAACATGGTGTGTCACGTCCTTCCAGCCTGTGTTTTAGAACAGTGGTCTCCAAACTGCGGCCCGGGGGCCAGAGGTGGCCCTTTGCTTGCATTTATCTAGCTCTTGGGACACTATTTCATCCACTGATACCAACAATGGGGCATAATTTCACCCACTGACACCAATGAAGTGGCACACTTTCTCCCAATGACACCCAACAATGGGGCACAATTCCTCCCAATGACACAAAAGATGGGGCATTGTCTATTCCAACTGACGTCAGGACCTTTTCTACTCCCAACAGCCACATTCCGACTGTACACTGGCCCTTTGTTTAGAAAGTTTGGAGACACCTGTTTGAGAATAACAGGGAGGTGAAGCCTTCATCACTCAAGATGTAATATCCTGCCCCCATTGTGTTTAGCTATTTAGTAGGCATGAAGGAGTGAGGGAGTGGGCTGTCATTTACCACTATGTATAAGCCCACATATGTGACTCACATGGGCTGATCAGATGTGATAGGGAGGAAATGCTCAGGGTAGAAATACACTAAAAACTGAGCATGTGCACTAGCTGCCAACACTGCTCTGCAAAATCCCTAACTGCAGTGGGAATATGGACAGAAGGGGGAGATAGAGAACAGCAGGATCAACTGGGTTTTTTGCAGAATACAGAAAACAAATCCTAGTGACTGAGTGAGTATGAGCAGCAAGTATTACAGCAATTACTGACACTAACTTCAGTTCGGCTGCATGTAAACCCCAACAATGAACTTCTCTTCTTGTTTGCTCCCTTTCGGTTTGTTAAATATACTCATGAAAGTGTTTTGCTATATCTGTTCAATGAAAAAAAAAACATGTTTATCCTGCCAGAAATCCAGTCCTTTGCAGTCTTCTCTCACACAGTGTTATCAGGAAATGTGTTAGGACTACAGAACACTTCAAACTTATGTAATGTAGGAGAGGGGAGGTATTGTCACACTAGAACAAGGAGTACTTTACTGGCAGGATCAAAAATAAAGAAGAAAGTCCAGAAAAAGCTTGAAAAAAGAAAACAGCCTTCACCATATAAGCACTGTACTTCAATAGAGTACATTTTTGTTCTTGGGGTTAGATACACTTTAACCACCTGACCTCCAGGCCTTTTTCTGACGCGGGTTTACACATAAATATCAATATTGTTTGCTAAAAAATAAGTTAGAACTTTCACACATTATATATTTTTAAAGCAAAGGCCCTAGAGACTAAAATGGTGGGTCTTGCCATTTTTGATGTCACACGTTATTTGCGTAGTGGTTTTTCAAAAGCAATTTTTTGGGAAAAAATATACTTTCTTGAATTTTAATGCAAAAATCACAATACATAAGCCAATTTTTTGTAAATTATAAAAGACGATGTTACGCCGAGTAAATAGATACCAAACATATTATGCTTTAAAACTGCGCAAGCCCATGCAACGGGGACAAACAATGTACATTTTATTATCTATAGGCAACGTTTTAAAAGCCTTTACAGGTTACCACTTTAGATATACAGAGGCGGGCTAGTGCTAGAAATAGTTCCCATGATCTGGTGCTCACAGTGATACCCAACTTGTGGGATGATCACGGTTTGAGTGCGTGACTGACGTGTGACCTCACCTTTGCACGTAAGCATGGGGGAGGGGGCAGAGGCACTTTTTTTAATTTTTTTTACACTTTTGCGTTAAAATTTTCTTTTGACTATTTTTAGTGCTGTCACAAGGAATATAAACATTCCTTGTGACAGCAATAGGCACATGACAGATAATCTTTATGAATGGATCTGGGGTCTAAAGGACCCCAAATCCCTCCTCTGCACTTAAAAGCACTCAAAACAGCAAGATCGGTGTTTTTGAACGTTTTCAAATTTCTAAAAATGGTGCCGTTTAGTTCCTGAGTAAACCGAAAGTGATGTCAGGTCATCGCTTCCAGGTTACTATAGCAGATAGCCGATCCCAGCTTAGTTTGGCTGTTTAGCCAGCCGAAGGATGTGCTGGCTGGTCGCTTGGGTTTCCCGGTTAGACGGGAAAGCCACAGGGGTTGGGGGGACATCCCCTCCTGCTGCTTGTAAAAGTTATTGAGCGGCTGGTTAGCCACTCCGATTGCTTTTACTAGAGAGCTGACCTCCAGCTCTGAAAAACAGTACAGCTGCAGGCATCGTCCCAGTATAACTGCTTGAAGCTCAGCGACACACGGGTACGGGTACCACTTGCTGGTCCTCAAGTGGTTCAAGTAGAATTCCAGGCTAAACCCTGACTAGTCTTAAAAATGCTCCCCACTAACTTATGTAAGAAAAATGTATATACTTATCGATTTTCAATCCGCTCCAGTGCAGCCATGTGATCCCCTGCCACCTCAGCAGATGGCTTGCAGATTTTCAATCCGCTCCAGTGCAGCCATGTGATCCCCTGCCACCTCAGCAGATGGCTTGCAGTTTTCAATGAACTGTGAGGGCACCAATGAATGCCCTCGTAATTCATTGATTTTTCCTGAGCTTCACTAACTGCTGTACTGAGAGTCTGCAGGAGCCTGACATTGCATCCGTGATCTGCTGATCGCAGGTGCAATGCTCTGCAGGCTCTTAAAAGAGAAAAAAAAATAATAATAAATGCACTTTTTTTACCTGCAAAAAATGTGCATTTAAGATTTTTTATTAGAAAGTCAACTTATCAATTAATTCTGATAATGAAACTGTTAAGATAAAAAGTAAAAGTGCCATATACACACCTAACAATCTTAATTAAGCATAAATTAATGAATAATAAGATGGAAAAGATCTGAATATAAACACGTTCTGATTAATTCATCCTTTACAATGGAAGATGGGAACACCGCGGACTTCATTAAAACGGTGTCTTTCTAATGCGGGCCTTGGGATTACTGATGCCTGACATAAAATGAGCAAAAAAGAAAGAGAAAATTCCAGTCATCTACAAGCCAGGCAGCGGGGTGGATAACTGACACCTACAGCTCCCCGCTACCACTGCTCCACGATGTGTTTTTTTTTTTCAATTTCTCCTGATGCAAAATCTGATGATTTCCACTTTATAATACAGGATGGTAAAGTGGAGCGGGGCACGTCTATGATTTAGTCCCATCAAGATATAAAAGCCGATATTTAAAGTAATTCCTAGGTAATACCGTGGGATTGAATGTGAATATATTCGTATGTCGGAAACTTCAGAGGAAACTAAGCAGAATGTGGGATGAGGTTCACTGGAGGATGAAAGAATGTGCCAGATCTTAAATATTTATTTCATCACGTTTAGCTGAGAGAAATGCAATGGAGAAGAGGTGGACAGCCTGCTGGGAAACTTGGTTAGGGGGTCAATCAAAGAGAATGCAATTTTTTTTTTAAGAGAGATCATCATGATGAAAATAATTTAATCACGTTTCTATATATAATTTGCAATTCTAAATGTCATTGGGGTAGCCATGGTAAGTCTATCAAGTTAATTTTCTATAGCAGTGGAGGATGTTCGCTTAGTAATCCCTGTCCGTGACTGGATAATTAACTGGTTTGCATGAAAGTTATAGCATCTACAAACTACAATATACAGTCAGGTCCATACATATTGGGACATCGACACAATTCTAACATTTTTGGCTCTATACACCACCACAATGGATTTGAAATGAAACGAACAAGATGTGCTTTAACTGCAGACTGTCAGCTTTAATTTGAGGGTATTTACATCCAAATCAGGTGAACGGTGTAGGAATTACAACAGTTTGCATATGTGCCTCCACTTGTTAAGGGACCAAAAGTAATGGGACAGAATATCCGTGCTTTTTTTATTATTTAAAAAAAAAGCAATAAACGCATGACCAACGACTTGTTAAACATTTTCTGTTCTATTTATTTTATTTATTTCAGGTACTTATATAGAGCAATCAATGTACGCAGCGCTTTACATATATATTATACATTCACATCAGTCCCTAACCCTCAAGGAGCGTACAAACTAGAAAGTTCTAGAAAGTAATTTAATCTAAGATTTAAAGTCTATTGTTCTATGTAGGTTCAGAGACTATACTTTAGGAACTGTCACCAGGACTGTGTTTTTATAGCACTTTATCGTTCAACAATCTGGCATTGGCACTAAAATAAAATATTTGCTCTATTAACTTCCCTAAACTTAATCTCAAAATCCAATTTTTAAGTAAGCAACATTTTTATTATAGGATTTCTATTTGCCGCTTGATGAGGTTTTGACTTGTGATGCGAAGGACAAAAATATTTATCTTCGCCGGCAGACAGGATATATTCGTGCCAGGAGAAATCTACTTTTCTAAATGGAATCTTCAAGTTAATTACTAAATAAAGAGGAAGAAAAGCAAATGGCTGTAAATTTCCCAATTTGTTGAAAACAGCAGCATTTAGACCAGGCATGTCCAAAGTCCGGCCCGCGGGCCATTTACGGCCCGAGGGTCGGTTTAATACGGCCCTCCATGTCAGTGTGTCAGTGCGTCTTATGGAGCGAATATGGAGCAGCCGGTCCGGTATTTCCACCGCGGCCGTGTCAGAATACCGGGCCGGCCGCTCAGCTCTGCAGCGGGACCTTACCTGTTCCTCTATCCAGCGGCGCGCTGTCTTCCCGGCTTCTGTAGTGTGGGCACTGGGCATGACAGCCGGGTGCCAAGTGCACATGCGCAAGAAGCGGTGCTTTTTGTGAATGGTAAGGCGGTACCTGGGACACATGACAGATCCCAGAAGCCGCCGGACCAATCACAAAGCGCAAGTGCTTCTCGCTCATGCGCACTGGGCACCCGGCTGTCATGCCGAGCGCCATTACAGAAGCCGGGAAGACAGCGCGTGGCTGTATCGAGGAACAGGTAAGATCAAAGAACAACTGCGGAAGTAAGAGCGGGTACCTGTCAAATTCAGGTACCCGCTCCCCAAAGGTCAGCAGTCATCTGTACTGTCCGCAGTCTCTGGTCATCCCTGTGCTGTCCGCAGTCTCTGGTCATCCCTGTGCTGTCCGCAGTCTCTGGTCATCCCTGTGCTGTCCGCAGTCTCTGGTCATCCCTGTGCTGTCCGCAGTCTCTGGTCATCCCTGTGCTGTCCGCAGTCTCTGGTCATCTCCTGTACTGTGTCTGCAGTCCATTAGTTCAGAATTTTTTTTTCCTGTTTTCTGCCTCTAAAACCTAGGCGCGTCTTATGGTCAGGTGCGTCTTATACGGCGAAAAATACGGTAACTTGGCATAAAATAATTTATTTGCATTTAATTGTAATGGTTCAAAGAATGTTTGGAAAAATGTTCGGCCCTCCACCATGTTCACTTCATCCAATCTGGCCCTCTTTGAAAAAAGTTTGGACACCCCTGATTTAGACTAAGTTTTTGACAGCCTATACCAGTGGCCTCCAAACTGCAGCCCTTTGCTTGCCTGTTTGCAGCCCTTGGAGCTCTGTTCTTCCCACTGATTTGAGGCAATATTCCTCCCACGGACACTAACCATTCCTCCCCACTAACACCAATGATGGTGCACTATTATTCCCGCTGACAGCAATGTTGGATAATTTTTCTTTTCACTGACTCCAAGGATGGGGTACTACTCCTCCAAATTACACCCACGATGGAGCACTATTCCTCCCACTGATAATGATGGGGCACTACTCCCCACCGACACCAATGACGGAGCATTGATCCTCCTACTGACTACAGTCACTATGTAATTGTTTTATTTGCACTGATAACCAAGCCTGAGATATAGTCTACTCCCAATGGCCACAGTCCAGCACTCCTAAAATCTAAGGGACAGTAAACCGGTCCTTGTTTAGAACGTTTGGAGGCTCCTGGTCTATAAGAACAGTCAGACTGGTGGGCCTCTGGTTGGGTTTTGTTTTAACAGCTTACTTCACCCAAGCCTACTTCGAAACTTTAAGGGACCATTTACATTAGATCGCTGCAGAAACATACATTGCATTTTGTAAGCAATGTACAAAGTGACACTGAACTACTGTCACTGCACTTGCTGGGGGAGAAGGGGGGAGGTAAGCGTAGGGGCTAAATGCAGGTGCTGGCAGGTAACGAGGCTGAGGAGATATCTAGATCTAGAGTCTGATAGACCCCAGATTTCTTAAAAAAGAATATATTCTATAGTGTAAAAAATTGTAAAAATCAAAAATAACATAAAAAAATCAAAAACAAAAAAAAAAGTACCCTAGCCCCCCTGCACGCACCTGCATGCACGAGCTTGACCCTATGTCGGTATGTAAACAGCGGTTGCCCCATGCATGTGAGGTATCGACGTGAACATCAGATCAAGGGCAGTAATTCTAGCACTAGACCTCCTCTGTAAATCTAAAATGGTAGCTTGTAAAGGGTTTTAAAGCGTTGATGGATATTAAAAATGTATGCAGTTTGTTGCCATTGCACAGGGCATGCGCAATTTTGGCACCCCAAACTATTTTCTGAGAGGCATGTTGAGTCAAAAGAAGAATTTATTTTTTTACCACAAGTTTTGGGAAAATGACAAAACAAAAATGTTTTTTTTCACAAAATTGTCAGGACATTCCCATGGCCAATCATTATGATGGGCTGCCTCACTAGCCAATAAAAATGTGTGGAAAGTGGACAGTATAGAGAAAGCTGAAAGCTTAAGTAATGTCAGGAAGTGCTGAAGCTTTGTCCGATCAGAACAAAATGTCATTAGGGCTGACCATTGGCAGTGAAAGATACGGCCAGCATGTGCCAGTACCTCTGGTACTCAAATACTAACTACTTAAAAGTCTAAGGGATTGGTTGAGTGCAGGGAGGAAAAGTTAAGGTCCAAAGAGGCCAACGTGACTTTTAAAACACAACACTTGCAGATGGTACAAGGTATCTTCAGCAGTATTATTAGAGTTGTAACATTTTAGGCCAAGTCAGGTTCACTTTAAGTTTGCTTTCAAAGGAATGTAATCTAATTTTAATGGGTTACACCAGGGTATCTAACCTGCAGCATGGGGCGGTCATGAATGCGGCCAAACACAAAATCGTAAACTTATTTAACCACCTCCCGCCCGCCATATAGTAATATGATGGACGCAAGGTGGTTCTCTTGTTCTGGGAGGATGTCATATGACGTTCTCCCATTCTCACTGCGCATGCGTGGCTCAGAGAGCGCGGCGATCGGCGGTGCGATGTGTCCCTCGGACACAGCGGATCACCGATCACGGAAAGAGCCAAAGATGTCGGCTCGGTCATGTGATCAGCTGTGTCCAATCAGGGAAACAGGTTATCGGCATTTCTCTCCTCTCGAGCTGTCACGCTGACAGCTCGAGAGGAGAGGAGAGCCGAGCCAGTAATCGGCTTTCCGCGGAGGGGACATGTACACTGATCATCAGGGCACTGATGATCAGTGTGTCCTGATGATCTGTGTAGCCCCAGCAGTGCCACCTGTCGGTGTTCATCAGTGCCTTATGTCAGTGCTCATCAGTGCCTCGTGCCAGTGCCCATCAGTTGCACATATCAGTGCCTACCAGTGCAGATCAATGCCACATATCAGTGCCCATCTGAGCTGCCTTTCAGTGTCACCCATCAGTGCCACCTATCAGTGCGCATCAGTGCCGCCTATCAGTGCGCATCAGTGCCGCCTAACAGTGCCAGTCAGTGCCGCCTAACAGTGCCAGTCAGTGCCGCCTAACAGTGCCAGTCAGTGCCGCCTAACAGTGCCAGTCAGTGCTGCCTAACAGTGCCAGTCAGTACCGCCTATTAGTGCCAGTCAGTGCCACCTATCAGTGCCATGTATCAGTGCTGCCTTTCAGTGCCCATCAGTGATGCCTGTCAATGCCCATCAGTGCTGGAAATTGGCCTGGGCAGGAAGGGGGTATAAGTGCCCTGTAGGCTAGCGGTTAAACTGGGTGAATTTTCTGGGGATTTTTATTTGTAAAAATGTAAAAGTGAACACATGCAACCGAAGAAAAATTGGACAGTGTCTCGTTACTGGATTTTTAAAGGTTTAACCTCCCTAGTGGTCTGATTATGTCCATATTTCTGTGCTCAAAGCGATACATTTTTTTTGCATGGAAATATGTATTTTTTTTATTATAGGTCTGTAATTTTTAGGAATAACTCACTGAAATCTGTCCGAACAAGAGTCTAGTAAACATCCTGGGTATGTTACAATTTGAAACAATGAAATCATAAATTAATAAAGAATCATAAAAAATAATAATATAATAATAAATTTAATTAAATAATATAATCAAACCAAAAACACTGAAATTTGGAATATAGCGCCAAGTTCGCACATCACTGAGCAAAGTCGCAAAATCGTTTTCAGTGTCTGATGACGAATTTCTCCACGAATCATTATTACTCAATTCTGCAAGTGGTTCTGATTTACTATCGCTGTTCTCTAGCCGGTCTAAAACCGCTTTTGACCTAAAGGGACGCTTTTTGGACGCCATGGACATTTCTCAGTTTCCAGGCAGAAAGAACAGTAAAAATGCAGGCAGGGCACAGAACAAAGCACTCGGGACAACATGTATGTGAAATGGTTTGATACAGTAATGTTTTACTATGTGATTTTAGTGTATTTAGTGTCACTTTTTGTCATTTTCAAATTTCCCGCCAGTTCCATCCCCGTACGTCCCGTCCCGACGTCGCAGGGGACGGAACCCAGAAGACAGATGCCGGCATCGGCTGGAGGACATTACAGGGGACACTGCAGGAGGGACATCGCAGGAGCGCAGGACAAGGTAAGAGAAGAACAGATCCCAGAGCAACGCCGCATGGTAAGCCAGAGTGTAGCTCGGGGTTACCGCTTGTGGTACTGAAACTTTATCCCGAGCTACACTCGGAAATACCGCCAGGGAGGTTAATATTCCCAAAGAAAAATCTCCCACTCTTCACAATCATACCTTATTCATGTCATCAGTTTTCAGCAGCACATATATTTGTCATCAATTATGTTCAAGGATTAAACACAATAAAGGGCAAAATAAGAACCAAAATATCTGATGAAAACTTTGAGAATTCATTAAGAACTGCTACTACATCCATCCAACCAGATATTGATGTGTTAGTTTATCAAAATATAAAGTACTAGTTTTATGCTACCTTCTTTTTTAAATAAAAAATATTACCAAAAATGAATTTTTATTAATCACATAGGTACATTATCTATATCAGTGATCATTAACTTGTGATCTACCCGACGTTTTCTGCTCATCAGCTATCCTTATTGTTAGAGTATTTTATGTGTGGCCCAAGACAATTCCTCTTCTTCTAATGTGGCCCAGGAAGGTCAAAAGTTTGGACACCCATTGGTTACACTATGCCCCTTTCACAGCCCCCCAAACCCATGATCATGCGATGTCTTGGTCCTGAGGCTTTATTCTTATGTGTCCAGAATATGGAGTCCTTCTTTGATTATCCACATCACTTCCTGCTTGACACAGACACTTCCAGTTGGCTGTCCAGGATCCAGAAGACGATGATGTCAGCAAAAAGAGGACCAGCCGCCCGAAGTGCATGGCTGGGTTACAGGTCCACCACACCTAGGAACAATCCAGGCTACAAGTCCCCCACATCCACAAACCCCAGACTTAGGTTTAAAAAAAAAGAAAAGTCTGAATGGGTAAGGATGTGAGGGAAGTAGATTGGGAGGGAGTTTAATTTTTGCCAAAAGATAGACTTTACCATACAACTGGCACTTAGTGGATTTTCTTTTAAAATGCCTCAGGTGACGAATAAGAGGTCACAGAAAGGAGATGTAATAAAACAGATGACGTCTGACTGATAATAACGCGGATGAAAATAAATCACAATAAATCACAAAACAAAACCAGGAGGAATAACATTTTCTATGCAAACGATTATTGAGCAGCGGGAGTTATTACTGCCGAAGTTAATATTGGCTCTGGGAAAGATATTAAAGCTGCACACTGTAAATGAACTGAGCTGCTTCGATAAATAATTCATCTGACCAATAAAAGACGATGCCCCGACACACGCTAACCCCAGGGAAATCATTCCCATCAACCCCTGTTTGTCTTATATGCATAGTAATCATCTATAATCTATGGATAAAAGGGATAGAGGCATTCTCGCTGCAAATGGCTAAACAATCACATTCTGACATGCAGACATAAAGCGTGACAATGATGACATGTTTTACATCTACAGCGGTGTGATACCCAATTAAAATGGAAATCATCAAAGGAAACATTGACTTGAAAGTGTAAGTAACAGCAACAAATTAGCATTAAAACAGCAATCTCCAAGTTAAAACAATCCTCCATGAAAATATTATATATAGTATATTACATTATGTATACACACAATAATTGGATTTTTTCTACTTACCTGTAAAATCCATTTCTTGGGGTACATCACAGGCCACAGAACAGGCTATAATCATTACTATCTGGGTTATGTGCCACCTACAGGTGAATGGACACTGGCAGACCAATCAAACTCTGCTATATAACCCATCATGTACAGGAAGTACCTCAGTTTTGTAGCAAGCAATGCATTCCCAGAAACAAGGGAAGGACCTCTGTGTCCCATGATGTAACTCCATGAAATGGATTTTACAGGTAAGTGGAAAAAAATCCAATTTCCTTTATCGTACACCACAGGACATAGAGTAGGCTATAATCATTACTATCTGGGATGTCCCAATGCAATGCACTTTTGGTGCCGGAAAAAAAAAGCATCATCAATCTTAAGTAATTTACTCTGCCATCCACAACATGCTGCGGCCAAAGGCAGTATCCTCCGTGGCTCTCACATCCACCTGGTAAAACCCTGTGCATGTATGTACCAGGTTGACCAGGAGACCAGGTTGTGGCTTTGCAGACTTGAGCCACTGACGCCTGATAGCGGACAGCCCAAGAAGCTCCCACACTCCAGGTAGAGTGTGCTCTTTCCTGAAATGGGTGGAACTTTACCCTTCAACCATAGGCTTGAATGATTAACTGGTGGATCCAAATAGTTAACCTGCCCTTCCTGGGCCCTTCTGGCAGCACAAACCAGGATTCCTGACATGTGCCAACAAACTTAAGTCCTGACTACCCGAACTACATCCAGAGTATGCAGCAATCTTTCCCCTGCTGAATGTGGACTAGGAAAATAGAAAGCCGAGACAATATCCTGATTCAAGTGAAAACTATAAACCACTCTTGGCAAGAAAGATGGATGAGAACATAACAATACCTTATCATGATGCAAGACCAAGAACAGCTCCTTACATGAAAGAGCCGTCAGCTCTGACACTCTTCTTGCTGAAGTGATAATAACCAGAGAAGCCACCTTCTGAGTCAACGGACTAACAGAGTTTCTTGAATTGGTTCAAAAGGTGCCTTCTGTGAGGACAGCCAAGACCAAGTTCAAGTTCCAAAGACACAAGGGTGGCCTGATAGGTGGGACTGTCTGCGTTACACCCTGCACAAAGTACGAATCAAGGAGTGAGAGACGAATGGTCTCTGACAAAAAAAATGGATATAGCTGAAATCTGGCCCCTATTGGTTACCTAAGGCCAATTTAATTTCCCCTCCTGATTGGAGAAAGAGCAAAATCTCCCAGTCACATATTTCCGAGGGTGCCCCTTCCTCGCTTCCCACCAGGCATACACGATTTCCAGGTCCTGTAATGGAAGCTCCCTGAAGCCGTGTTCCTGGCACTCAACAGTGCGGATATAACTGGACCCAATCCTTCTAGACCTGGGCCTCAATAGTCAAGCCTTCAATCCTAGCAATTGTAAAGCAGGATGCACTATTGGATCCAAAGACTGCCCTGAAAGAGTTAACGACCACCAGCAACACAGACAAAGACACACTTGCCAGAGCTTCGCAGCCATGAAACCTCTTGGAAAAAAATGAATGACGGGTATTCCAATTGAAATTTCTTACAAACTGCAAGCAGTTTAAGAAATGGGTTATTTTAGCCTCTCTGTCATGTTCCACATGACTGTCATATGCCTTTAAATGTTTTCAGTGTTTTGTCTCTGCTCCTCCCTTTCCTTTAGTTTAGCTAATGTTGCATAGATAGCCCTCCCCCCTTCCCAGAGATGCATTGCAGTAAGCCTCATGGCACGGAGCAGGAAACAGCATGTTTCTTTGACCTATGGAATTTCATTGTTGTAAGATTCTCTCAGTTTATGGAATAAACTTCACAAGATCTACAAAATGTCATTCTCATTGAGTCACTGACTGTGGTATCCATCAGAGGTTGAAGTTATCGCTATCTCATCACAACTGTAAGTTACAGAGATCACACTATCAATGCTTAGATTGGAGCCAAAAGAACACTCTCCTTCCAACTTTAAAGTGTAACTTTAGTCAGAAAGTGCACATGCTCCGCTGCCCTTTATTTTTCGGCACTATGCTGCAAATGTAGAGGCTGATCTGCTGACAGCCTAAAGATTTACTGTTGCTCAGGGGCTCTAGGCTTCAGCAAAATGGCAACTTCCGACAAAAAGAAACAGGAACAATGCTGGAGGCAGCTTACAGCACACACTAATTTTGGTAGCAGATTTACTAATGTGGAATGTATGTTCCTTGCTAAAGAACATTATTTTTATAACGTTTTTATGGGTAAAGTTCCGCTTTAAGTATCAAGGCCATTAGGAAAAAAACTGACATCTTTCAGATTTATACTTAAGGCAGAAGTAAGGCCAGAAATACTTACCTCTCCGCCAACGATCCGAGGTCCCTTGCCAGCAACTTCTCCCTGGTTTATTCAGAGTCCTCGGCCATTTTGACTGGCCAGCACAGGATTAAGCAACACTTGCGCATGACTTA